>NW_027103726.1:147500-297751 GCF_902728285.1 Clytia hemisphaerica | reverse complement strand
TCACAAGCGATGCTCTACTATTCGATGGAAACTCCCTTGTTCGATGGAAACTCGATTCCCCTTGAAAATCGAATTAGAGAGCGTCAACTGTATGTTCTTATAAAAAGAATATATTTATTACTCTGCGCATGGTCCATTTCGACTCTATAGCCGTGGTGCTCTGTATGAGAATCTTACCGTGGCTGATATGGGCAACCCTACCCCTTATCTTAGATAGGCGGCCGCCCAAGTCAAGATAACTGGAATAATATTTTACTAGATCAACAGTTGATATAGTCTGTGCAAATCTTTCTTGTACCACAGTCTCCATCGTCTCGTCAAGTATGGCATATATATAACCATATAAAAAGAAGCAGTGAATGACTGAAAAATGAAAGTGAAAGTGAAACTGCACTGTGGGAGTCTACCATTTTTAAAATCCGTTTATTGTAGGCGGCCGCTTATCTTAACTTGGGCGGCCGCCTAACTTAATTTGGGCGGCCGCCTATCTCAACATAGACGGCCGCCTATCTTACCGATTTTACCGACTGATCTGGTCTGTATTTTTAACATCGTTTCATAGGCGGCCGCCTAAGTTAAGATAGGCGGCCGCCTACAATAAACGGATTTTAAAAATGGTAGACTCCCACAGTGCAGTTTCACTTTCATTTTTCAGTCATTCACTGCTTCTTTTTATATGGTTATATATATGCCATACTTGACGAGACGATGGAGACTGTGGTACAAGAAAGATTTGCACAGACTATATCAACTGTTGATCTAGTAAAATATTATTCCAGTTTAAAAACTCTCACAAACGATGAAATTTGTAAACTAATCAATGTTCACCATCAAAAAAATTTAACACCAAGACAGTTGAAATACATACGTCAACAAAATGGAATTCGGAGGTATAACTATATATCAATGGAAGATTTGAGAAGTATCATCTTGAACGAGTTGCAAACGTCAAATTCCCGTGTTGGATATCGCCAAATGACTGAGTTCATTAATTTGAAATACAATGTGTTAGTTGCAAAGGAAAAAGTCCGCCGCTTACTGAAGATTTTGGATCCCGAAGGAGTCCAAGAAAGATCCAGAAATGTGATTAGGAGAAGAATGTACCAAACTATAGGACCAAACGATATTTGGCATGTGGACGGAAATGATAAATTGAAAAAGTGGGGATTTTGTATACACGGAGCAGTGGATGGGTTCAGCAGGAAGTTGCTATGGTTGAAAGTATCAACAACCAACAATGATCCTCTTGTTATTGCCAATTTTTATCTGGACTTTGTTAACAATAAAAAGATTACGCCAAAAGTGGTTCGGTTTGATAGAGGAACTGAAAACATATACATTCAAGACTTACAAGTATTTTTCACAAATGATATTAATAGTTTTTTGTATGCAACCTCAACTCGAAATCAACGAATCGAAGCTTTTTGGTCGCGATTAAAGAAATATCGACTTTGTTGGTGGATAGCTTTTTTTGAGGAAATGGAAAAAGAAAGGCTTTACAAATCATTCTTGGAAACTCATATTGAGACATTATTGTTTGTTTTTATTCCAATAATACAGAGTGAATTAAATGAATTTGGACGTGTTTGGAATTCGAGAAATGTTCGACAATCTGCTGCAGCACCAGGTGGTAAACCAGACATTTTGTATGTAATGCCTCAGAGGATTGGGTTTGAAAACCATGGATTTGTACCTTCAGACGACGATATTACCGTTGCAAGAGATGTGATTGGAATAGACCACTGTCCGGTTTCAAAAAATAAAGATCTTCATGACTTACTTGAGTGTTATTGCCAAATAGGAAATATACTCCGACCATCTGATGCGTTTTCAGGTTTAGATATTTATATTACATTATTAGAGCACCTTGGAAATAATGGTTTTACTATTTGAATTCTCATTCAGTCATTAAATTTGTTTAAAAGAAAAGGATTGTTTAGGGTCCTATCCAAACAATTTTTTGTTTATAATTATTTCATTATTCAATATATTCATGTCAAGAAGAAAGTATGCCAATCATGTTCAAAACACATTGACTGACAAGTATTAGTGGGAGGATACCAGGAAGTTATAACTTTTGATAGAGAAATATTCTTTAGGCAACTTTTTACTTTTTTTGAATCTGCAAAAAATTTTCTATAAGTTGGTCAGAGTTGGTATGCACAATTTACCCTTGGAAAGCAAAACTAATTTCAGTAATCACCTTGTCGTATCTTTTTTTCGTTTCCACTATTTTAAGTCATTTCTCACTTTCTCACGTATATAAGCTGATGGGTATGTGCTATCTGATTTCCAAGATTTTTCTGTTTAATCCGACTGTTTAGACAAAGTTAAAAATTTAACATCACTGGCCAGGCACTACTTTATAAAGATTATATATATTACTAATATTTGAGCCATTATATTTTAAGCCCTCCATACATTTAATTCAAGTCTAATCAAGTTAAAATTTCATCCTTTACATTCTAACCAATCTTACACTCCTAGCTTTCCTAGTTTGTAAGACATTTTCACTCAATTCGTGCAGATTTACTCTCATTTAAGGTTTTAAAATTTTATTTTTTTTATTAGCATATTGCTAGCTTTTAGTTTAAATTTTTAATTCCTAAGCTAACCCTGGTAATCACAGGATTTACTGGGTTTATCCCTATTTCTATTACCAGGGAATTCAACTCCCAATTTTGCAGAGTTTCTCTTCCGAATTCACCATATCTTAAGAGCTAGAATTACCTTACCACAACTTATCTACAATACTTCCATGTTTTTACTTTTTGGTTTTTAGTCTGTAGGTCCTGTAGGGCCACATCAGTGTTTTTCACACTGCACCAATATTGTATATATCATGTATAATTTTTTATAATAGTACCCGACCTGCTTTTCGAAATAAAATAATAATAGTAATAAGTTTTGGAGGAGTTTAAAATTTGATCTAATTGATTTTAAATCTCATTTTTACACATTTTACCTTCCTCATGAACTGATATTTGTACCCTTAGTATATTGTCTATGTACTTCTCAGGACTTCAAAGTTTCAATTTTGCCATATTCTGAGGAGCTTAGTCAACAAGGTCAACATATGTAAAAGGTGTGAAAATATACTCAAAATCTCTTAGAAGAGGCATTGCTCTGCAGAATACTTCGCAGAATATGTTCAAAAATGAAGTTAGTTTTAATTTTTTTTAGCTAAAACGTTGTTCAAAAAAGTTTATAATAGCGAGGTTACGCAAGGAGCTATTTATGACCTTAGACGCGTATGAGTCGACCTGTACATATTCGTCTAAGCAAAACTTATAAACAAAAATCTATGAACAGGCTGACTACTAGCATGGAGACCCTGCTACTTCTTTTTTATGATTCTGATGATAAAGTAGCATGGTCTTACCAGTCAGTTTGAATTTCGGCAGTTGAGAAAAAGAACCAATCAAATTTCGCAAATTTTTTATTTACATTTCCTTTTTCGTATTTACTAAAACAAAATTTCGACAGTTTTCTTCGCCGAGGAATATAGTAAAAAAGTCAAGCGACGAAGATCAATTTTAGCCGAGGATGCCATTTCGGCATCTTTGCTGCAACTCAGCCACTATATCAAAAGTAAAAAAAGTGGCTGATTTTTCTTAGCTAGCTAACTACTTATACGCGTCTAAGGTCATAAATAGCTCCTTGCCTAACCTCGCTAATAGCATTACCCATGTCGTATATGTGCAGAATTGTTTTTTTCACCATCTGAAGTGTGTTTATGATATTTCAACTTAGCAAACTCCCGGGGGGGGTACTCACCTTATGGTCTGACAGGGGTGTGCCGCTGAGTTTTGAAAAATGGACCCTGAGTGGGATAAATTTTGGCATTTTTTTCCCAAAAATCGTGAAAAAAGGTACCTGGGATTCAAGTTCCAAAATTTTCTAAAAAAACCACATAAATTTCGATCAAAATTTCCATATTTTGGCCAAAATTTCCATATTTTTCTCAAATTTTCAAAAAGGGACCCTACGAGGGAGGGATTTTAGATTTTCGTGTTTTTGCGACCCTACCAGTAGTCTCGATTTCCAGACCATTATTTAACCATATGATAAGTAGCGCTAAAGGTGCACAATGATATCGAATAAAAAAGCCGCACGGAACATTAAAGAATAATAATTTTTCCTCTTTCTCGAGAGCATCTCTCTTTTTTTCAGTTCAAAGTTTTTTATGAGACCAATTTTTGTATAAATTATTAAATTAGTAGTCTAGCTCTAGACTACCCTACCAGGGATTCTCGAAAGCCAAAAAAGGGTACCCTGACCAGCGGCACATCCCCCTACCCTTTTTTGCCTAAGTACCCCCTCCCCCTCCCCCCGGGGAACAAACCAGACAACGTCGAGAAAATTTTTGGCCCGGTTTAGAACTTTAGCGTGAACGGCCGCCAAAATCTCATCGGAATATCAGATAACATGATTTTACTCTAATTACTTAAACGCGTAGCAAGAGTTCCCAGTACAGTTTGAGACCCTCTGTTTGAGACCCTCTAATTCAAATCCCAAGTAGGGACAATTTTTGTTCGAATTATAGAGAGAGATTCGAATAGTAGAAAGTCTCTGTAGTTAGAAAGTCTCTTGACGGTGACTTTTATTTTGTACCCTCTTTTTCCTAAATACCCCCGTGTCTAAGGGTCACCTTTTTGCTGTAAACCCGGCTGCAAATCAGAAATCAGTATGATTTTGTTTGCCTGGTCAAGGCGGGACACGGGCGTGCTGGATCGAGGCGCGGGCGCATTTCTACCAAAATAATAGAAATTTTAGTTTTAATGTAAGCCAGGTCTCCCTGTTCTATAGTCTCAGTCTCAACTGTTCTCTATTTTATAGATGATTGCAATACATGTTTTTTTTAAGAAACTAGTTTTACCAAGCAGCCTCAATGTTTCTTAAGAAATCAGCCGTTTGAGCTTTAAATGTTTCTTACATGTTTCTAACCTTTTTAACATAATCAGCCATGATTGGAAGGTTCTTAAAAAAAACGAATTAAAAAAATATTAATTTCTCTCATTCTCGTTCTCAGCCTCAGCATGTTTCTTAGATGTTTCATAGTTTTTAGGCATTCTGAGCCTCATGTTTCTTAAAAGTGTCTTGCTTAAAAAAAACGTGTACTCTATGAGGTTATTAACATGAGACAATGTTTCCGACATTAAGTATAGAAAAACCGACTAAAAAGTTTAAAAGTTTAACCTCAAAGTGTAGATCATTTTCTGAGAGTGCAGAATTCTAACGTTCATTACTTTATTATGCAACCTTTGAACTTCAACAAGTATATTTTTTTTAAGCAACAAAAAAATCATTTCAGGCCAGTAAGACGATTTGAAAATGTTAATAAAGTGCATTTTTTTGTTTTTCAACTGCAATTATGTCGAATTTTGAGTCCAAAAAGTATTTCGAAGATTTGTAAGATAATTCCGTTCCTCAGCAGTACTTTTTTGGACTTTTTCGGCATTCATAAAACCCATGAATATAAAATTTGACGGAATTGTGACGGGTGTTATGTAACTATGATGTATTTATTTTTATTTTTTGCGGCAATGCAGATGGCTTCTAAGAAACAATAGATGTTGAATGTTATTATTAATCCTATGTCGATGTTCTACTTGCGATGGTCTACTTGCGAGGCAGAATATGTTGTCAATTACGTGTCAGCAAAGATAATATAAAAGCTGCTTTTATATTATCATTGGTGTCAGGAAGTAATCTATTTGAAAGAAAGTCAATGGTCGATTTCGTTGCTGTCAAAGTGAATTGCTCATTATCATGTGATATCAAGAAGCTATTGCTTTATCCTTTATCTAAAAATCCTACAAAACACTCCAAGGCAAAGCACATTGATATCAGATATCACTTTGTCCGTGAATGCCATATCAAGGGATTACTTGAGCTAAAAGGAACTCCCCCCACGATTGGTGTGATGACGTGATCATTGTTTACCATCTATTTTCAAAACCTGATATTTCAAATTTCAGGTGTTTTAAAAAAATCAGGCCAATTCCAAAAACCAAAGTCTTTTCATCAGTGAAAAATCGCCCTGCAAACTTTTTAATTTGTCGTTGCTGTTCCAGAAATTTTCTCTTTTTGTCGGTATGGAAAAAGTTAGTTAAGGGAACAAATTTTTCGCAGTTTTTGTCAAAAGAATTATTCCCGCGAAATTCTTCAGGTCAAGCGGTCAAGGCTTGAAAACCACGATCCTTTGGTCTTATACTCTAGAAACCACAAAATAACAAAAATATTACCGAATCTGCCAAAATTTCTTTCCCTGAAAAGACCGAGAGAAAATTCTAGAGCGGAATAAATAAACCATGATATACTTCCTACGTTTTCACTTTTTTTCGCGGTCTTCAAGGCTTGAAGAATTTCACGGGAACTAAATTGTGTACCGGAAATAAAAGTACTCTTAAAATGTAGTTAATTCCGCAAAAGATAAAAGTTTTCGGGTGTCGCTGCGCTCACATTAATTTATTCCCTTAAACAGTTCTCAACTTCAGTTCAGCTATAATTTGAGAATCTCTGTCTGTGTGTCTGATTGAGTCTGTCCGAAAACTAGACAAGCAGGCTTTAAAAATTGTCTGATTCGGTGAAATTTGGTACACTTGTTCCTTTGGTCAATAATAATAATAATATACCTGGAAGGGGGTGTTTTTTGGGTGAAAATTATTTTTTTGAGCCTGAGGACTAGCTTTCGCAAAAGGAGGCTAAAACTTTGGGGCAAGCTGGAACCCTCAATGCTAAAAGTAAATCTTGTAGAACACTAGAACGTATTGAACACTAGAACGTATAGAACACTAGAACGTATAGAACACTAGAACGTATAGAACACTAGAATGTATAGAACACTAGAACGCATAGAACGTATAGAACACTAGAACACTAGAACATTAGAACGTATAGAACACTAGAACGCATAGAACACTAGAACGTATAGAACACTAGAACGCATAGAACGTATAGCACACAAGAACACATAGAACACTAGAACACATAGCACACTAGAACGTATAGAACACTAGAAGGCATAGAACACTAGAACGTATAGAACACTAGAACGCATAGAACGTATATAAAACTCTAGAATGCATAGAACACTAGAACGTATAGAACACTAGAACGTATAGAACACTAGAATGTATAGAACACTAGAACGCATAGAACGTATAGAACACTAGAACACTAGAACATTAGAACGTATAGAACACTAGAACGCATAGAACACTAGAACGTATAGAACACTAGAAAGTATTGAACACTAGAACGTATAGCACACAAGAACGTATAGAACACTAGAACACATAGCACACTAGAACGTATAGAACACTAGAAGGCATAGAACACTAGAACGTATGGAACACATAGAACATTAGAACGTATAGAACACTAGAATGCATAGAACACTAGAATGTATAGAACACTAGAACTATCAGACCTCCGAGGCGTGCGGATGTCCTCTTAGAAAGCATTTTGTGAAAAGGGTGGATTTTTAAAGTGAAGTTTTTCTTTTTGTAAAATGGTTTACACTAAAAATGATTTGACAAGCTTAAAGAAGGATCAACTTATTGACATAATACTTGAACAGCAAAAGACTCGAAGCGAATTAAATGATTTGAACATTAAACTTGGATCTCTGGAGAAGAAAATCGATGAAATACAAAGTATCAGTTTGGTCAGGGAGAATGCTTCTAATTTACTTTTTTGTAAAGTCAAAGAGCTAGAAAAAGCATTACTCAAATCAGAACAATATAGCAGGCGTGAATGTCTCGACATTACTGGTTTGGGAGATGACAGTGACGAAGACCTTGAAACAAATGTATGTACTCTTTTTTCGAACATCGGTGTGGCTCTGGACAAGGACAAGGATGTACAAGCTTGTCACAGATATGGCAAGAAAAAAACTGTCATTATTAAGTTTACAAACCGTAAACATGTTCATAAGATTCTATCCTTGAAATCTGAGTTGCCTAAAGAAATATTTGTCAATGAAACTCTTTGTCCAAGAAACAAACTTATTCGTGGGAGATGTGGTTTGCTCAAAAAAGAAGGTCAGCTTGCCAACGTAGCAACACGAAATGGAATGGTGAGAGTCAAAAAGGTTGGAGGCAATGGTTATATAAACATTGAGCATGAACATGACATTCAGGATATGTTTCCTAACTTTAAGTTTCCCTTCTAAATCTGATTTTTGACTTTCACGGCAACACACAAATTGTTTTCGATTAAACTCCTCTCAAGTCTTAAATACAAAATTTCACACACAGCTCGCTGGGCTCGCTTTGTAGGAAATCTTTTTTATGTTCACATTTTGAGATATATATTTTTTCGATTAATAATGGCCCTTTCACTAAGGTAGGTTTGTCATAAACAACTTACGCGTATCTATTGTGTTTATATATGACTTTTTTTATCATGAATGACATGATATTAAAGGTTCCTTTAATGACCATTTCTTTCAGTTTAAATGTATTTAGTTATTTTTTTATTATGTTACTTTTTTTTGGTTTAGCGAGCAGTGGGAGCAAATTTTTTGTGTTATGTTGTTTGAGGGTTGTTGAACACAGCAGGATGTTATGGGTGTAAGTCTTAGACAGTACAGAGCATGCATTGGATGTTTCAATAACTTACGTTTGAAATACCATGGTAAGCTTAGTTATTCTTCTGGCTTATGTACCCTACAAAACCTACTTTTTATATTCATATTTCTTTGCCTTATTTTATCCGGTGACGTTGAAGTTAACCCTGGGCCGGAAAAGGAGACCACGCTAAGTATTTGTCACTGGAATCTGAATAGTGTTTGGGTTGAAGATTCTGTGGGAGATTTTATTAAGATCAAGCAACTTTCTGCATTTTTGAACATTTACAAATTTGACATCGTTTGTTTGGGTGAAACTTTTTTGAATTCTGAGATAAAAGATGACGATCCTAGGCTGGCTATTGATAATTATGAGATCAAAAGATGCGACCATCCCTCTAATAATAAGAGAGGTGGTGTTTGTATCTATTACCGAGATCATCTAGATCTCGATGTGAAACCACAACTCACTACATTGGACGAATGTCTTGTAGCTGAGATGAAAACCGGTGGGAACCGGTTTTTTCTTTCTCTTTGTTATCGCTCCCCCAGTCAGACTTCTGATGAGTTTGAGGTTTTCTCTCGTAAATGGGAGGAGACAATTATAAACATTAATAATTTTTCTCCGACTGCTACAATTTTTCTTGGGGATTTTAATGTCAAGAATTCTGACTGGTGGGGCGGTGACGTCACTGATCCTGGTGGTAGAGATATTCAAAATCTAGCTACCCAGCATGGTCTGCGTCAATTAATTGATGGACCTACTCACCTCCTTCAAAATTCTTCTTCTTGCATCGATCTAATTTTCTCATCAGCAGATCATTTGGTCTTGGATTCTGGTATCCTTCCCTCTTTGCACCCTAAATGCCATCACCAGATAACCTTTTGCAAATTAAATTTTAAAATCCCTTTAGCTCCATCTTATGAACGTAAAATTTGGGACTTTTCCAGAGCAAACCCCATTCCTATTCGGAGGGCATTAGACATGGTAGACTGGGATGTATGTTTTGAGGGTCTTGATGTCGACGGGAAGGTTTCTCTTATGACTGAAACTATAATCAATATCATGTCAAATTTCGTGCCAAATAAGGTCATAACCGTCAGGAACAAGGATGCAGTATGGATGACGGCTGGGATAAAGAGAGCCCTACTTGAAAAATCTAAAGTCTATAAGCGGTATGTCAAAAATGGGAGGAGGGTAGAAGATCTTGAAACCCTCCATGAACATCAGTCTAGGTGTAGAAGGGTAGTCAGAGATGCAAAAAATTCTTATTTTTCTCGTTTAGCAACTAATTTTAGTGATCCAAATCTGGGAACGAAAAAATACTGGTCCATTTTAAATCAATTTCTTCATAAGAGGAAGACGCCAAGGATTCCCCCTGTTCGAGACTCCAGCAATAATCTCATTGCTGATGTTCCAACAAAAACAAATATGTTTAACAAATTTTTTGCTAATCAGTGCTCTCTCATAGACACTGATAGTGTTTTGCCACAACAAAGCTTTGCTACAAATCTTGAAATAAACAATATTGCTCTTGATGAAGCAAAAATTTTAGCCCTTATACGCGCACTTACATCTAACAAAGCGCATGGTTGGGATGACATCTCCATACAGATGATTAAGATCTGTGATGAATCCTTGGTTAAACCTCTTATGAAAGTTTATCAATTTTCCCTAGATTCTTGTGTTTTTCCATCGAATTGGAAAAAAGCAAATGTTGTCCCTGTTTATAAAAACAAAGGGGACAAGAGTGTGTTAAAAAACTACAGGCCAGTATCTCTTCTACCTATTTTTGGTAAAATCTTTGAAAAATGCATCTTTGACTCTGTTTACACCTATTTTGAAAACAACAATCTCTTTACTAATTCCCAGTCTGGTTTCCGCAAGGGTGACTCTTGTGTGTCCCAGCTTTTGTCCATAACGCACGACATCCTGGTAGGTTTCGATTCAAATCCACCTCTAGATACTCGCGGAGTATTTCTTGATATTTCCAAAGCTTTTGACAGAGTTTGGCATGATGGGCTGATTTTCAAACTTAAGTCGTATGGTGTGTCCGGGCCCCTTCTCTCATTACTTCAAAATTTTCTCTCAGGTAGGTTGCAGCGGGTGGTTCTTGATGGCCAAGCTTCCAATTGGACGGAGGTCTTGGCCGGTGTACCTCAAGGCTCTATTCTAGGACCGCTCTTCTTTCTGATATATATTAACGACCTCCCTGAAGGAATTATTTCCATGATCAAAATTTTTGCTGATGACTCGTCAATATTCTCCCTTATCCTTGATCATATTCGCTGTTCAAACGAATTGAACAGTGACATGCAGAAGGTTAGTGAGTGGGCTCATCAATGGAAAATGACCTTCAACCCTGATCCTTCTAAACAGGCTGTTGAAGTGTACTTCACTCGGAGGATAAATCTACCTGATCTTCCAGAAATTTATTTTAACAACGCAGCCATTGCTCGACAAGATCATCAAAAACATCTTGGTCTCATTCTTGATCATGAGCTGGCTTTTGACCGTCATCTTGATGAAAAAATTAAAAAAGCCAATCAAGGTATTGGTCTTATTCGTCGGCTTCGTGCATTCCTACCTAGGGATTCACTAGTCACGATATTTAAAACCCATATTAGACCACATTTAGATTATGGAGATGTCGTGTATGATCGTCCAGGTAATTCCACTTTTTCTGAAAAACTAGAATCAGTTCAATATGATGCTTGTCTTGCAATAACTGGATGTTTCAGAGGAACTTCCAGAGAAAAAATTTATCTTGAGTTAGGTCTTGAAAGCCTGTCGGACAGGCGACTAAGTCGAAGACTAATTTACTTTTATAAAATAATCAATGGCTTTGCACCTGCTTATCTCTCAAATGTTCTTCCTCCCCAAAGAGGGGAGGAGGAACGTAGGGCAGGGCGGAGGATACAACCACCATTTGAGGCACCATTTTGTAGGACTGAACGTTACCGTGCCTCCTTTTTCCCCTTTTGCATCAATGAATGGAATAACCTGGGCGAAAATATACGAAATCTTCCTTCTATTTCATTATTCAAACAAGCGATTCTTAAATTTCTCAGACCTTGCGCTAACTCAGTTTTCAGGGCTAGTGACAACGATGGCGTGGTTCTACTTAACCGATTAAGGGTTGGTTTCAGTCATCTTCGGGACCACAAATTTAGACATAACTTTGCAGACACAATCGACCCATTCTGCAACTGTCGAAGTAATTCTGTTGAAACGACACAACATTTCCTGATGCATTGCTCTGATTACTCCAATAACAGACTTGTTATGTTCGACAGCCTTCTTCAACTTGACATAACCTTGTTTCCATTTAATCCCAAAACATTGTGTAGAATACTTCTTTATGGCGACCCCGATTTTAGCATTATCCAAAATCATGATATATTGAGTATAACGATAAAATTTATCTGTGATACAAGCCGTTTTGGGGGACCGTTATTTTAGTCTACTCCAACTGCTCTCCTAGCTCTTTTAGTTTTTGTTTTTTATTTTCTGTTAGTATTTATCCTCTGTAGTTTGTTTTCTTTTTTCCATTTATTAGTTCATTTAATAGTTTATTGTTAGCTTAGTAGGGTTCCTACCTCCTGGCGGTATGATCTGGTGGTCCTTTTGCGGGAGGTTAGGAACCTTTAGTCTTGTACTATTTGTTCGTGTTACCTATATATAGATAAAAAAAAAAAAAAAAAAAAAAACTAGAACGCATAGAACGTATAGAACACTAGAACGTATAGAACACTAGAACACATAGAACACTAGTACACACTATATAACACTATATAACTATATAACACTATATAACACATTACTAGTACACACTATATAACACATTTATTATCTCCCTAATAATATACTGCCTATACGTGATAACAGAGCCAGAAAAGGCTTAACTCAGGCGGCCGCCTAACTTAACTTGGGCGGCCGCCTAAGATAACAAAAGACAGGCGGCCGCCTGAGTTAAGATAGGCGGCCGCCTAACTTTTATAATTTTAGGCGGCCGCCTATCTTAACTCAGGCGGCCGCCTAAGATTTAACAAGTTAGGCGGCCGCCTGAATTAGAATAGGCGGCCGCCTATCCCAACTCAGGCGGCCGCCTAAGATTTAAACAGGCGGCCGCCTGAGTTAGAATGGGCGGCCGCCTAAAATTCAAATATAAAATGCAGACCAGAAAGCTAATTTCATGACCATCTATCGATAAGTTAGGCGGCCGCCCGAAAAGGTAGGCGGCCGCCTGAAAAGTTAGGCGGCCGCCTAAGATGACAGGCGGCCGCCCGACTTAAACCGCCGCGGCAAGATAGGCGCAGGGTTGCCCATATCAGCCACGGTAGAATCTGCCTAGTATGGTGGACCGCTTTGTTGATTTTCAAACGATTTTTGGATGAATATTAGATGAGCTTTTGAGCGCGATGCATACGTCAATCGTAAACATTAACATAAGAACCATTTTTTGCTGAACGACCGGACCGGATGATTACTAGCCAAGAAATCTGACTCTTTCTCATAGCGTGATGAAGATATATAATCATAGGTGGTTTTAGACCCTGTCGAATTTCTCAGGGGAAGAGATTTGTAATTGTAATTTCATTGTCAATTAACGAGCGTTGCACTCCTTTGCATGTTTTCGACGTACTTGCTCTATTGTCTTAAATTCGCCAGTGTTAATATCACATTACAAGCGGTTTGAAGTTCAAATTACGTTCCTTGACGTCTGAGAACGTTCTATAGCGTTTCTGTAACGTTCCAGGACGTTCTTCATCGTTCCAAAATCATCCTTGGTGTTCAAAGGTTAATATTTGACTATCGATAAGAACTTTTGGGGACGGTTTGAAGCGTTCAGTGATGTTCATGAGTGGTCTACATTGTTCTTAAACGTTCTAAGACATTCTTAGACTAGTAAATAAAAGAAACGTTCAAGAACCTTTTGAGCCTGATTTGACGTTTAAGTGTCAAGTAGGCAAGGGATTGGTTTCTATTTCATAAAAGAGAAACATTATTGAAGGATTAATTAGTCTTGTGTATGCGAAATTTGATTGTTACCGAATATTTTCATTTCATGGTATTCTGACACCTTCCACTCAACGAGAAGTTCAAAGCGTAGTTAATAACTTTTAGGGAAGTAGCTTTTAGGGAAGTTAGGATATCGGTTTTTAAGCTGAGCAGGTTTTCAACCGGGCACGCACAAAGACACAGTAATGAATTTAGCAGCTATCTGTGTTTGATTTTTTTGACCTTTTTGGAAGAAAATTATTTTGTCCCTGGGACAATGGAGCAAAATTGATTCGAATCAACTTTGCTCCATTGTCCCAGGGACAAAATCAGTCTTTTGGGTATTTCCCTCACTTTTTGTCCAATGAAACAAAAAAATAAACCATGAGACACGCACTTTTTTCTTGTGTTGGTTGTACCAAATTTTAGAACTGATGTTGTATACAGTAAATCCTCGAATAAGCGCCCCGCTTTAATAAACGCCCCGCTCGAAAAAGCGCCCCCTTTTTAGTTAAAATAATATTATAAGCGCCCCCTTTGAATAAGCGCCCCCCTCCAGGGAGGGGCGCTTATTCGAATATTGTTCTTGATTGAATAAGATATTGATTAGATACTTGTGTCTTAAAAAGAAAGAAAGCGATTAAGAATATAATCGCACGATGGGTTATTTTTTCTTATTTGGCACGCCCTCAAAGAGAGCAATTAATCGTTAATTGCATCCTGTAGAGAGCAATTAATCGTTAATCACACTCTCCAATGCAGCGCCAATGTTTACAAAATTGATTTTAATGTTTTTTCTTACATTTTTTTTGCATCGAACGTTTTAATTGCATTCGAAATTTATTTTGTGAGAAAGAAAATCAATAAACAACAATAAAAGAAAGACATAAAGAGAAGAGAAAAATATAAAACTCTCAGTGTAATTTCTGTAATTTACTTTCCTAACTGGGAAAAGGTAGTGAAAGCCATTGTGCGATTAGCTCGTAATCACATAATAACTCGTACAATTCGAAAATTGCACTCGTGATTTTTTTTGTTTCGAATTTTCCTCGTCCTTTCGGACTCGGAAAATTAATAACAAAAAAATCACTCGTGCGATTATATTCGAATTGCACTCGTTATCATGTGATTACATATACAAATGATAGAAATTGTCAATTGGATTTTTCCAATTTTTCTTAAAGAAAATTCTTTGTCCCTTGAAGATAATTAGAATTAGAGTGAGTAAACTGTGTGTCTCGAATTAATTCAAAAGGGAATTCTTCCAACCATGCTAACAAATGTTGAAATGTTTGACATCAAAAGGTTAAATGAAGGAATATTCTAGGTGATTTGAGATGGGCCCTTGATCACTGACACAAGTCTTGAAATTAATAGCATCTTTTCATTTTCTAGGCATTAGTTCTCCCACAAGCCATTGCGACGCCAATTGGAGGTTTCGTATTGGATGGTTTCAACCGCGTCAACTGTCGTTGGGGACTGGGCTACATTATATTGTTTCAAATCACGTGCGCTTATTTTGCCATCAGTGCTTACTTGGTGAGATTTATCAGAAAAGCAAAGTAGAATTTTTTACTTTTAAGTATATCAATTTTTTATCGTTGTGATCCCACTCCGGACTAAAATTTCACTCAATTTCCCTAGTCTGAATCGCAGACCTCCATAGAAACATTTCCTATAAAAGCATTTTTTTCCACTAGAGGATGAGCAGAAGCATATTAACTTGTCCCGGCTGCCTCGTTTTTCTTGGATAGTTTGTAAAAGATTTTTCTAGAGGTACGGAAAATAGCTTGTGTAGAAATCTCAGCTAGCTTTCAGAAACTCAACTAGCCGGTATCCTCCCTCGCGCTAGAGAATGACAGTGAAATCTTAGTCTGGTAAGTGGAATTTGAGAAGAGGTTTATCGTATATGGCCTTCAAAAGGTATTGGACTTTGTTTTGTTCATTCAAATAAGGATGGGAAAGATTTTCTCATACTTGTGAGATAGGAGTGGACTGCTCTGATAAATGTGGTTTTCTTTTAATCAATCGGAGTTTTAAATAAGAAAATATTAAAGGGACATAACAGCACTTGTGAAGTTTGTAAACAAACTGTATGCAGCGGATACAAAATCAAAACAAATGTCACATGTCAAAATAAAAATTCAAACCAAATATGGCTAATTTTGATTGTTGAATTGTTTTACAAGTTTGTTTTGGACACGTGATTTTAATTGTTCTCTAATGAAACGTGGTTCGCGCAATGTTTTCATTAACAAATTGCTTTATGTAAATGGTATCTTTAAGTTAAGATATTTTTTATTGAGGATTTATTAGAGTATTTTATATATATATGATAATATTCATGATATGGATTTGATTTTATTTGATAGGGATTCTATTTTTTATCCATTTATTTAGAATGGAATTTTAACTGTAGCATTTTTTACCAAATTATTTCGAAAACGAAAAAATATTTATTTTATAACACAAATTACAGTCACTGTTACAAGTTTTTCTTGATACATTATTAAGCTGTTGCAAACATAATTTAGGTCACATTTGAGAGGAGATGAAGGCCTGCAACAAAAGTTTTGTCCGAAATTCCGGAACAATAGCCCACACGAACTTTGTTTTTCTAGATCAGGCCTTCTCATCAATCAATTAAATTAACACAGGTACAGTTTTCTTAAGATTTTGAACATCTTCATCCATTATTTTTTTCATATAAAAAAATACAGAAATTCCAAATAATACACAGTACTAATTCAATTATCCATCACTATATCAAAAAAAAAACTAAAAATCCAATAATTTGTTTACATCCATATAAATTGATTGTTTGTTGTTCATTAACTTAGGGGAAAATCGCTGGAGAAAATTAATCAGGTAGAGTCCTGACAATCCTTCTGTCTATGATAAAGAGTCTATACTTTAAATAAGTACCAATGAATGGGCGAGACATTCTATCAAAAAAATTTAATCAATATATCAACGTTTGCGTTATCATCCCAACTTAAATTAGTGCGCATGGTTACCGTAACATGACTAAACTTTCTCATTGCAAACGTATTACAGAGATCTTGCAGAAAAAATTAGAATATGGGGGGAGAGATGGAGGATATAATTTTTTTTGGGAGCGAATTTACCCCACACATTGTGAATTTTGACCCCTCGGACAACGGATCCCACCCACCGGACAAGCATCAGTTGACCCCCGGACATTCAAAATTACCCCTAATCATAGCAAGTTTGCCCCTAAAACAAGGCGAATTTTGCAGATTTTTCACTACCCCGGACAAAATATTCGATATACCCTTCACCCCCAATGTACAAAAATTTTCTGCAAGAGCCCTCTACAGGGATCTTTCAGCTGGTTTTTCCAGGCATACTGGGAAAAATAATTTTTCTGCTGCTTAAATAATGCAAGAACAAAACAATACGGTCTTAGACTGACCACCTAATAAATTGAAGCTATTTTTATACCAAAAGTATTGGCAATAGTAAAGTTTCCCCGGGAATAGGAGCATTTAGCCATTCTACGGTACGCAAACAAGTTAAATGCATTGTTTTAGTATGTACCGTCAGCTCGACTCTCTAATTCGAGCCTCTATTATTCGAATCTTTCTATAATTCGAACTAAAATATTGGTCCCCTCAGCTGGAAAGTGATTGGAGAAATTGTTTTCTGTAACTAGATACCTTCTCTAATCCGAATAAAATTCTAGTCTCTTAAAGATCGAATGAGAGAGTCAATGTAACTGTACATCATACATCGATTTGAAACTATACATAAAGTCAAAGGCGTTGGTAATAGAGAATTGTCCTTTTAATTTCTTTAATGTAATTTCATAAAACATGGTACAAGAGGCTGTAAGAGCATAAGAACTGAGCAACTCATCCAATTTCTCCAAGAATAAAGCGTTACTGTTGCCCAAAGGCGTATAACCTACATGGTTCAAAATGAGTCGACGTTTGGCTTCGAGGATCGATCAATCCAGTTTAATGTATTGTAACCACTGGGCTGTATGAAGGCAGATTCTCAATCCAAGCTAAATATTCTGATCGGGGTTTTTTGAAAACTGTACCCGTTTGTTGTTAGGAAAATTTTATAATGACTTCTTTTGAGGTTCAAAAAAGCTTCGATCAAAGATGACAGATATAGCTTGGTCCAGGGTTTATAAAGGTCAGTATTGTAACCTATAAAGCATAGACATCAACCAATCATTGCACAAAACAACGTTGTTTCAACGTACATTTAACGTTATATGAACATTGTGAACATTAGATAAACGTTGAAACAACGTTGTGTGCCAACTGGAAACCATTCATTGCGCATAACAACGGCTCAACAATGCCAATTACCGGACACCACGCCAGTTCACCTGTAACAGACACATTCGTTGAAGATTTTTTATCAGATCACTTTGGTCAGCTTCCCCCTAAAAGTTGTTGTATCTGAAAAAAATAAGATGAAAAGTAAATTTCATTAAATTACACCTCTGTGTCACAGACCCACTGGGACTCCAACCCCACTGGAAAATTGAAAAATACTCCAAAATTTCGGCCCACTGGGAAATTGACTTTGATTACATCCCCATTCAAATTTCATTGTAAAAAATTGCACTCCAAAACCATCCCACTGGGTTTTTTCAGCTTGGAACAATAGAATCTCTATTCCCATTGAGATTACGATGGAAAATTTTATCCCCGATGTGGGAAAATGTTTCACCGGGGCTGTGAGACAGGGGTGTTTAAATTCATAAAAAGCTTACTTTACTCTAAGTAATCTTAGATCTTATACTCCACGCATGACACGCCTTCACTCTAAAGGCCATAGTATTGTAAGAGTCAAATTCGTCATGTCTCTTTAGAGCAGAACGTGGTATGCACAGAATGGATGATCTGTTTTGATATTAATGTAATCTTTTAGCATCGTAAGCTGAATTTCAAGTTCATCACAGAAAAAGTTTTTTATCAAGAAAACAACTTATTATCATTATTGACCCGAGTAAAGTCTAAACCATATGTTTACGTCAACATACAAGTAAACGTTAAAATTGATATCAGCTAGGATATACAGAGGGCTTTGTGGTAAATTTCCTCGAGTTCTAAGAGATTAGAAAGAATATTGTATGAGTAAACAAACCTGTTGTTTATACATATTTCTGATATCTTGCAAATCCATTTTCAATTCCTCTGTTTCTTCTTCTTTCTCACCGTACATTTGAAGGACTGCTCCGTAACGCGATTCAAGATCCTGAATGGAAAAACTCTGACTCAGTCCTCGAACGAAAAACATTTTTGAAAAAAATAGCGCTGAAATCGCCTAAAAAATGAGTCTAAATCTCTTTTAGAATTTTTGAGTGCAACGACTGCCTCGTTTTGAAACCAAAGTGTTACTTTTCAAAATGGATTAAAATTCTATAAATTCCTCTGGGAATCAAATAAAATAGCAATATTTTGAAAACGAAGTAAGCGTTGCCCGCGAGACATAATTTATAAAAAATCTGTAGCATCGCACTAAAATCCCCTAATGTGTCTAAGTCTCTTTTAGAAGTATTTCTATTCAATTCACACAGTGAATAGAGAAGCGACACAAAGGTTTATGTCCCGAACGCTCGAATGCGGTTGAAAAATGATAACGAAGATGAAAAATCTGGTTTGGGGTTAGCCTCGAGTTAAAAAGAGATGTTAAAAATCTATTACATCACTTTTTCAAACATTCGCAAAGTGTTTGTAGACTTGTTTCAGATATTAGCATGTTTTTTTTTTAATGTGTGCCAGCTAAAGAAATCGGAAAATCGCACTCTACGGATGAAATACCTTAAATGAAGCTTTAAGAGTGACGAGTTCTTGTGAATCGCTTTCCAAAAGTTCGATTTGGTTCGATAAATTGACAAGTTCTTGTGCCAAAGACGCTTTCGTTTTCTCCAATGTTTTCACTTCCTCCTATGATGATAAAAATGGTGGTCTAAAACTAGGTCACAGTGTGGATCTAAACCACACTGAAACGACCGCCTTCCATCACGTATCACGCTCGCAAAAGAGCGCGCGCACATTATTAACGCTTACATGTCATCTCCAGTACATTTTAGATTATTCATTGAAAACAGATTACAATATAGTCATTTTTCATGTCTCGATTATTCAATTCCGAACAAAAGACATTCAGGGAAAAAAAAGATAAACACCTGGGTAATATAGTTAAAAAAACCGAAAGTAAATGGTAGACAAAGTAACGAGCCAAGGCAAAACGAGATTAGCGTACCACTATGAAAGAAACCGCCTCCGGCGGTCGACTAGGTCACAGTGTGGATCTAAACCACACTGAAACGACCGCCTTCCATCACGTATCACGCTCGCGAAAGAGCGCGCGCACATTATTAACGCTTACATGTCATCTCCAGTACATTTTAGATTATTCATTGAAAACAGATTACAATATAGTCATTTTTCATGTCTCGATTATTCAATTCCGAACAAAAGACATTCAGGGAAAAAAAAGATAAACACCTGGGTAATCTAGTTAAAAAAACCGAAAGTAAATGGTAGACAAAGTAACGAGCCAAGGCAAAACGAGATTAGCGTACCACTATGAAAGAAACCGCCTCCGGCGGTCGATTAGTTACTCAGTCTATTAGTTACCAGAGTGTATCTCACGTTTATGTCTTACTTTTACGACTTATTTCAAATACACTGTCGAAGTCCATCTTATCTACAACCTAGCTATTTTAGAGGTGGAATAGGGAGAGGATGAAAGAGTGACCTTATACTGGTAAGGGGCACCAAAGTGGTTCCCTCAAGGAATATACATCACAGGGCTTACATCATGCAAAAACCTTTAAAACGATGATCATTTAAAAAATGTGTCGCTGTGTTTTATGGTTATTTTAGGCACATTTAACACAAGTCCTGTTATAAAATTATAGATTTATAAATTTATAGATTTCTACCCCGGGATATGGGCAAGCGACATACCGTAGAAGCATACTAGTAAAGGGTGCGCTTTCAAACATCCAAAAGTATAATGTAAGGGTTAGAAAAACAGAAAGTGTGTAAAAAGTGAGAAAAACAAAGTTTCTTGGACAAAGCTTGGAAAATGTGACTATTTTTACGAGAAAATGCACCGATTTTTCAACTAAATTCACTCAAATTTAGCTAAATCTACTCTGCAGTGTCTGAAAAGCCTAATTTGAACCCCCAACGTTTTAAATTAAGTTGCTCCTCCCCCGTGGTCTCTACCAACCTGGAGAACGTAGACTTCACCATCTCTTCGTTTCAATTGCCGTTGTAAACGTTCCATTGATTCTGCTGTTGCCGTGTTCATCGAGTAATCGCTTAATATGCTCCCATTTAGACTGGACGTCGAGGATAAGTTGCGTTGGTGACGCTTCGCCAGGCTAGGTCGTTCCACTTCATTCTGCAACAAGCATAATGGGAATATCAGAAATCACTGCGAATTACATTCATATTAGGTTGTTTGATTCACGATGCTTTTCATGGAATGAAAATCAGGATCAGAAAAGCAATAGAAGGTCTAGAAATTAAGAAGTCGCCTGAATCGTAAAATCCGCCAAATTAAGTTCCCGACAAAATCTTTGTGCAAAAATATCATGCATCTAAAAAATTAAATTTCCAACAGATTTATTTTTTCCAGTCATCCGCCAAATTAATTACCCGCCAAAATGTCTTCCTAGAACTTAAATTGCGAAAAAAAGATGATTAACAAATTTCTAGTCATCTTTAGAACTCGATCCCGTTCTTCTGAATTTAAAATACAAGTTTAAATAATTTTTACGTCTTTTGTAAGGAAAATTGCATCGACTTACAGTAAAAGAAGAGATTTCACGATCTTCAAGGGTGATCGAACTTCCACTATTCCTTCGACTATTATTCAGTGAACGATTCGAAGATTGTTGCCGTTGTAAATTATATTGTTCTTGTTGTGAAGAGAGCTTGGCGTTTAATTGGAGGATGTCATTCTCGTATTTGACTTTCTCTGTTGATAGTTGTTCTTCAAGGAAGGCACGCTCTTTGACGATATCTTCGTAGCGGAGTTTTAGCTTCTTTAGCTGCTTCTCTGTTGTATTTTTGTGCCTGGAAAGAAGAGAGTGATGTTCATCTTTTAATCTACTTCACAAATGACAATGTTCACAGACTTGGTGAGAATAGCTACCTACAGGTACGGCTGGCCCCAAGATCGTTCACGTTGAGAAAAATACCATTGAAAAACTACACTCAACTCTGAACTCTACAGGGAAAGACAGAGGATTCTAGTGGATTTACGGGCTGAAAAATATCCACCTTTTTCAAAGACGAGATTCGTAATCACCATTGGCATTCATTTTCTTCATTTTATCCCGATGAGACTAAGAAAGGGTTATTAGGTGTATTATTAGCCTGTACCACCCCTCCCGCCCACGGGCGCTTTCTATATTATGAAAAAAACTTTCCGGTGTGTTGGTCTGTTTCAGTTAGCAAGATTCCGTGTCTCAGTTTGTCCCAGTTTTCTGGGACAAAATCCGAGAAAATAGATGCGTAGAGTGCACTTTAAAAAAAATGATACCATTAGCAATGTCTTCTGACATTACATCACAGACCCAACAGCTGATTGGTTGTAAGTGACGTCAGCTGTTGGGTCCGTGGAAGGACATTGCAATGGTGCATATCATGTATTGAGCTAGATTGAATTATAAAAATAGCTACGCTCCACCGCAGAGACTTTCACAGATTTGCGTAAAAAAGTCTGAGACACGGAATGTTGCCTAACCGTAACAAACCGAACTTCGCGTTATCTTTTCGGTTAGCGAAGAAGAGTTTGGTACAGGTATTATTACCACCATGAATTAAGAAAGGACATACTTTTGAACGAATTCTTCCATTTCGCGATTCTTCGTGGTTTCTTCTTCAAGGGATGATTGCAACTTCTTTTTCTCACTTTTCAAACTTTTGACTTGAGCGTCAAATGATTTCACTTTCGATTTCATTTCTTGCGCTATGTCGGTCGCTGAACGTTCTTTTTCCGATGACAGTAACATCTCCTGTTGAAGTTGACCTTCAAGGGAAAAATCAAACGTTAGTTTATTAGAGCGAAATAAATAGATTTTTATAAAAGCATTTTAATAAGAGCAGCCTGACCAGTTAATACCGAGTTTATGTATCTGTTTTTTTTTCTGCGACGGAGGCGGTTAGCTTCTGATTTGTCTAAATCCTGACTGACTGACGACGACGGCAAATCAACACTTTTACCGTCCTCGATTTCTTAGTCCCTCCGCCGTCCAGTGCAGATACACGAAATCGCTTAAATGTTCTGGTCAAAAATGCCCACCCGTCTAAAGTATGTTAGGTACGAGAAGTATGTCTTGAGAATCAGTATTCAACGCTGTAGCGATCTGGCTCTTTTGAGTCGATCTTTTGGTTATTTTTGAAAGATATTTACCGTTTTTCAGCTTGGCTATGAACAGAACGTAAAAAGGGCGCGAATTCGACCTAGGAAAATGTTCATTGAACATCTTTGTTAACACGAAACAGAAAATAACAAAACTCCTACCGACTCTTTCAGTGAGATTACGCTCAATTCGTTCCCAGTTCTCAGATTGATTGGTGTGTGAATGTTGAAGGTTCTCGATCTGACGTAACAGGGGTTTGGTGACTAAATTGGAAAAGTTGAACTTTATTAATATTCAAGATTTCTATACATAATGTTATGGACTAAACATCTTTGTCGGTACCCTTAATCAAGCCCTCTCCGAAAATCAATCAGCTCTGGTTTAGTCGGCCCACTTTTAGCCCTGCCTATTCTAATAACTAGAGTTGGCATAAAGTGGATCGAAAGTGGGCTGTCTTTGTTTGACTTTAGACGGCCAACAAAGACAGCCCACTTTCGATCCACTTTATGCCAACTTTAATTAGCAATTAGAATAGGCAGGGCTAAAAGTGGGCCGACTAAACCAGACTAAACCAGACTAAACCAGAGCTCACTAAGGGTAGAAAGAATAGATGAGTAATAATAATCAAGAGCTTTTCTAAAAGCTGGCAATCCAAAGAAGTCAAATTTCTGAGCTTTCTTTTTAGGCTGATATGAAAATGATAACCAAAACATACCAGCGGTGACACTTTGTGATAATTCTTGATTCCGACTTTCACCATCTTCAATTCTCTATAAAGAGACAAAGATGATCGTATTGACGAACTATTGATGACGTAAACGCGTAAACAGAACATATATTTTAGCTTAGCCTACAGTCAACTCTCTCTAATTCGAACGTCTACTATTCGAATCTTTGACTCTCTCTAGTCGAATCTCCGAGGGACCAGGGATTTCCTTCGCATAAAAAAAGATTAGAATTACAGAGAGTTTTTTTTACTCCTTTCTAGCTGAGAGGACCAATATTGTAGTTCGAATTATAGAGAGTTTAATGTATATTATATAGACTAACGATGGATGATAGATGATAACGATTACGATTCTATGTTTGTACTGACGATGGCGTAGCCGAAAAGCTTTTACTTTGAAATAAATTTTGATTTTTTAATAAAATTATGGCGAATAGATTGAACATATAAGCCTACTTTATGTAGGTCTTGTATTTCTCGTTTAAAGTTTTCTTCTTTGCGAGCTGATTGTTGTTCCAGTCTTGAATACTCCGTTTGTAAATCCAATAGCTGTAAAAAAAGAAATTACTTCCTGTGTGAGTTCTATGATTATAGATTGAAAACCTTTCAGACAGACCAATAGAAAGCTTCAACTGAAATCTTATATCTTTACTTAAGAAAATTAATGTAAAGACCAAGTGGTTTGAAGTGGGTAGGCTTGACTGAGGTGTCAAGTAATTCTATTGAATAGATACAGTCGACTTTCGCTTATTGGAATCTTGCTATATTCGCAGTCCCCGTCAAGGAGAAACCCTCTCAATACACTTTCTGCAATTCGAACTTCTCTGTAATTTGAACATTTAAGATCCCCCGTTCGAGATATCCCGATTTATAGCGAGGGTCAACTGTAGCAACAAAATATTTCAAGACGAGAAAAATAAAAATAATAGAAGCGTGTCCTAACCTGTTCTTGTAATTCTTCTTTGCCGAACTTGGATTGTTTTTCCACTTCTTTTAGCTTTTGTTCCAGTTCACTTCGTACTTCTGCACTCGCGTTTGCTTCCTGGTGAAAAAAATTATCTCAGTTCTCAAAATCAGTAAGTTAGTAAGTCTGCGACCGCAGTTGGAGGCAACGCAAAGGCTCCTCTTTCGATGGCTATCTACCCGACGGTAGGGGAGGGCACCACTCTTTTTCCCTGGATTTCTGCACTTACACTTGATCTTTCTCTTAATTGCTGAGTATCAAGTAGAGATACATCAAGTACAATTTTATACGAAGTAAGTTTTTGGTATGACCAGACCGGAGATTGAACCAACGACAACGACGACGTAGCCGAATGCTTTACGCTACTCACTCAACACACGGTCTCAACACAGAACGCTCAGTTAGGGAACACAATTATACGGGCTCATAATATTGAGCAGGATATTATATAGACATTATTAGAGATATTTTTAGAGATTTCAGAATTTTTGCTAATGCTTGTTTACAGTATTTCAACCTGTTTTAACTTGTTTTTATTTCAATTCTAGATTAAGAAAACTAATGATGGAACCTAGGCTAGAGTTTCGAAATATATCTTTAAAAATTAAAAATTGTTGGCTTCAAATGTCACTTATTTCAAATGTCACAATGATTTTACTCTTGCAATTACAGGATATTATAACCGGTCAAATAAATACTTTCACTTTTGCAGTACATTGGAGTGAAGATTCAAAAGTTTTACCGAAAAATGAGAGTGTTTAGCAGTCCTGAGGTAACAAAGAGGTTTACTTACATTCACTTCAGAGATCTGTTGAGCTTTTTCCAAATTCAATTTGTCGATCTCCCTGTTGAGGTAAAAATATCATTAGAAAGGTTAATTATCGGCAGGTAGATTGAATGTTTTGACTCGCAAAATACTAAACCTTTTGAACCGTAGCACCTCTCGTGGGACGCAACCACGTCTAATTTTCTCGAAAGTAGATAAGACTTTGAGACTTTTTTGAGGGAGTTTTTTTAGCAACAAAAAACTTTTGCCGGCCTAATTTGCAGGCCCCTCTCAAAAAGTCTCCAAACCATATCTATTTTTGAACCATCACTTGCGGTGGAAGATAATCGATTCTACTCTTCGGCGCCAAGAATAGCGGATAATTGTCCCTGCTCACTGCGTCAGTGAAAGTCTATCTTCTCGAGCTTAACGCATGCGGTTGCTTTGCGAAAGAATACATGCTACGGGTCCTAAAGATTGGCTCGCTACTAGTACAGTCAAAAGAAAATTAAATCCCCGCATTATTTTCAAAATCAAATTCACTCGCCATCTGGATAAGGCTATCATTTTGTCTCACTAACATTTTGCCGATTGGTAGCGGGAAAGATACGATCAAAGACTTGCACAGCAATGGACCATGTTCGAATGCCAGGCACTTCCAGAGAGGGTGTTAGGGAAATATGGTGATAGACTCTCTACCTTCACTCATTAGCACTCATGTATTTGAACTTTTGAGAACGGTAAACTGTCTGAAGCGATTTGGAAAAACCCGCAGTTCTGACCTGCAAAATCGAGGACGGTAAAAGTGCCGATATACTGTCGCCCCTTAGTCAGACAGGATCTAGACAAATTACACATTTATAATAACACACATACATTAACTCGGTATTATTTCCAACACTTACATGTAAGCACTTTTGAGGGTGGTTTCAGTAGCTTCATGTTTTTCAACCAAATCATCGAACTTCTCTTTCAAAAGGGTTATCTCATCTTCTTGTGAGTCTGTCATCCGCTCCAATTTCTGCCGCTCGCCTGGTCAAAGAGAATCGACGTAGAATTTAGACGATGTTATCGTCCGTTACAGGGTTAGGAAAAGTAGAAAATGTAGATGCGTAGCCCAGCTGGCACACAACGTTATTTCAACGTTTGTCTAACGTTCACAACGTTCATATAACGTTAGATGAACGTTGAAACAACGTTGTGTGTCAGATGCGTAAAGTTTACAGTCGTTATGGCGGTATACCGAAAAAAATCCGCGGTAGTAATGACAATACAATGACTGGCAAACTCTACCGGCTGTAAATTATTTTATTTAAAGCTCAACCACGGATCTCTAGTTTGTTGCACTAATGCCTTAGATTTCAAGGTCATCGCTCCGTAAAATTGGTCAGACCAGGACGGGAGGAGAGTAAATAAGGTACATTTAATTCTCTCTGACTCGATTTTCAGGAAACGTAGATTTTTTCTCGAATTAAAGAAAAATCAAGCAAGTAGCGACTTAATTATGATTAGTCATTTTCATGAATTGATCGCAGGAATTATTTCGATCGGTTAAGCTTTTTATTCGGGTAATTTTTTGGAGTAAGTGTAAAATAATGTTCCATTTGGAAAAGAAAAATTATTCTGGGCAATGCCACTAAACCCATCACCACGTTTCCTTTTGGAAAATAAAAATTACCGTCGATTTCTTTGAGATGGTTTTCTTTTTCTGATAAAGAAATTTTCAACGTTTCAATCTTTGCTTCATGTTCTTCAATCTTCTTCCTACGAAAACAAAAAGAAAAGTACATCATTTTATTGTGAGTGGCAGCAACTAATTTCAACTCAATTTTCGACAAACTCCTGTCTGTTCATTCTGATTGCTAGAGTAAGCAAAACGTGCAAAGGAAGTTAGCAGTGAGAATCTTTCCTTGAAAAGGACTCAAAGAGCTCATTGCATTGACTTCAAAAGTGGGAAATGCATACATAAATCGTCGAAATGAATCATGGGTAATCAGGACTGATTGCGCCTCCACAACGGCTTTCTGTTGGCTAGACGCAATAATCTTCAAACTGTTTCAATACTTTGGACCAATAATAAGTCTTCATTAGCGCGCAGTGGTCCTGATTACCCATTACGCTTTGCGACTGTGAAATAACTTTCTGCCTATTCACAATTAGAGTAGAAATGGTGAAAATCAGTTTGTTTGAACCAGAGCTGAGAACTTGAATAAATCTACTCGCTGATTTTATCTAAAAGTTCCTTTAACAGCCGCTATCGGAGTGAATGAGTGACCTAATCCAACACTCACAGCATTCTCTTACTTTTCCTATGTTCGAAGCATAATTAAGTATGATGTGTTCAGAGCTCGGCAAAAGAAGCAAAAACGGCTATCGGTGCGACAGGGACTTTGGTTAGAAAAAACGAGTCAGCATTTCAATAACATCGAATAATTCATCTGTTTATATATAACAATTGTACTCTACTCGTTATGTTTAGTTGCTCTAACTTTTGGATTGGAGAGGCAAATTATGATCGGACTTACGTGCTTGCTTCATTCTTTGCATTGACTTCTTTCAATTTGGCGCGGAATTTCTTGATTTTGTTGTTCGAGTCTAACTCTTTCTTCGACAATGCCTCACCTTGGTATTTAAAAAAACATTACAGTTGAGTCTCTCTAATTTGATCTTCAAAAGACAAAGAACTTTCTTCGGAGAGTATTTTGTATCACTTTGAAGCTGAGGGAACCAATATTTAGTTCGCATTATAGAATTAGGGAGATCTGATAACCCCTTTGTCACTACACGATATGACGTGAGAACTTGGTGAAAGCAGATCATTATGGTTAATTTTACTAAAGGTTTAAAGGGCTTCATTTAATATCAATCTCCTACCATTTTCCCCTTCTGGCGCCCCACGAGAGAACACATTCTTAATTTTTTCTTTGCTTATTCCTACCGGGTGCGTCAGAAAAAACTTTGGACGTTTGGTGAGCCACTGGGACCGAGCAAAGTATTTTTGAAACTCAAAACCACTTTTATTAGAAAGAGGATAGTCTAACTTAAATTTTGGGGACAAGCTGGAGTTTTTACAAGCTCTTATTTGATTTGGTTGGTCGTTAAGATGTAATAAAAGAATCGTATTACTTTTTCTAAAGAACGCGTCATCTCTATCACTTTAAATGACCAATTAGTGAAGTATCTTGTAAAAACTCCAGCTCATCCCAAATTTTGAGGTATCATTCATTAAATTTGAAACAAAACTTTTTGAGATATTGCTATTTGAAGCTCAAAATTACTTATCAAAACGAGCAAAAATGCATCAAAAACAGGTAATCAAATTTGTTCTCTTTTTTTCTATCTCTCTCTTTCTCTTTTGTTCTGATGTGCACGTTTTTAACGATGTCATTAATGTTTCCACTGGGTAATAAAACATACCAGAGCGGGAATTTGTAAAACAACAATTAAAAATTTTATTTTGGTGAATTTTTGAGAGAATCTATCTGTGAAGAGTGTGATGTATGGAAAAAAATCTCTCTTTCTCAAAATGCCGCGACAACACTGTCTATTGTCACAACATTTTAATTACCCATTTTTGACGTTTTTTTACCCTTTTCGAAAAGTGAATTTTAACTTCAAAAGCTTATAACTTGAGAAATACTTTACCCAACTTAAAAAGCTATACCTCAAAATTTAAGTTGGACTATCCTCTTTCTAATAAAAGTGGTTTTGAGTTTCAAAAAGACTTTGCTCGATCCCAGTGGCTCACCAAACGTCCAAAGTTTTTTCTGACGCACCCGGTATTTCTCAGAATAAATAGGCGCGTCTCCTTTTAAGAATATCTTTGATTGTTATAAGTAAACACAAATTTTATGTCATTTAAATCATAGTGTATGATTTTATCTCGAAATAATGGAATCTTATTGGTTAGAAATTGCATCACGTGGCTTCTGGTGGCGAAGAAGGTAATCGCTTCTTCCCAGTGAAAAATCCGTGGGAAGCACAAATTTACCAAAATATATGGTGATTCAGAGAGCGATGTATTTTTGTCAAACAACAACTTCAAACAAGAACCCCGGCTGAAAATTCATGATGTGAACCATTGCAATGTCTACAGCATCACACCTTAGACTGAACAGCTGATTGCCTGTAAGTGACGTATAATTAGTCAATGCGGTACTTGCAATCAATCAACTTTTAGGTCCGTGATGTCATGTTAAAAGAGTTTGCAAAGGTGCATATCATGAATTCAACATACCTTCTTCCAAGAGGTCCTTGATTCGTTCTTCTTTTTCAATCAGCGAACTCGTTAATGACGTAATCTGTTGGTCCGCACTGAAACCATGGAAACAAAAAAATAATGAAGCAAACTTTAAACTCAAACGTGTAAAAATATGAAATAGCATTGTACTATTTACTGAAGACTAGAGGTTAGCAAGAGGTTACATGACACGGCACGTAAAAAAGCCGCGGTATTTTAGAAACAGTCAGTAGAAGAAGCCGCGGTATTTTAGGCAAGACGCAGTCAAGTAAGTGTCAAAAAGTGAAGGTGAAATGTGATCATCTCGTAAATTTTGCAAGTTTGATACATCCCTGTCTCCCAATGCCTCAAGTATATGTTGCGTTGAAAAGAAAAAGCTATAATTGGTCAGCCTAAGCTGAGCATTCAAATACGTAAAATTTTCTTCCATCATCACCATCATCATCATCATCATAAGACGGCAAAAAAAAAATCCGATTTCCCGATATTTGCACGGATTTCTTTTCGAGTAAACACCGGGATAAAAAACGCGCGCGATTGCATCAGCCATTGGGATTATTGCATCAGCTTCTTTTATCTCCCGAATAATGCGCTATCTCTGTATTCATGATAGCATGATTTTTCTGCTAAATGTATTAGCTTCCCAATAAGTTGCCACTACAGTTGTGAAAATTAAAAACAAGATTTGGCTGGCTTTGCTGGAATGAGAATTTGTACACTTTTTCAATCATCAAGGTGAGATTTCTTTCCTGCCTTTTTCAACAGTGTACTGGCTTTTTATTAGTGTTTAAAAAAAGATAGCAGCAATTGTAATTTTACCTCAGTTGCATAAGCTACAAAGAAAAGATAGCATAAGCTTGTCTGTGTTCAATATCAGACAAGCAGCTACAAAACCCAGAGGTTGCATGCGAGCTCCTTGCATCCTCTTGCTAAGCTTACTTAACCTACTTAACTTGCTTAACCTACTTAACCTTGAACCTATTATATCTACTGAACTTACTGTATATATACAAACTATTATTGAATCAAATTAAATTGACTATTATAATATTGAATTGTACGAAGGGAAATCCGTACCTAGAAACTTGTGCGAAGGAAAATCCGCACCTAGAAACTTGTGCGAAGGGAAATCCGCACCTAGAAACTTGTGCGAAGGAAAATCCGCACCTAGAAACTTGTGCGAAGGAAAATCCGTACCTAGAAACTTGTGCGAAGGGAAATCCGTACCTATACAAATATTCATATACTTTTTGAAAACGTTTCACCTTACTTTTGCTAAAGCTTACAGAATTGCAATATGATATCTATAGAGGCATATCGTGTGTGTATAGGAAGTTTTGCTCTAACAGCTCAGAAAAATGTGAAAAGTATTTCTAAATCTATTAAAATTGGTTCTAACCTTTCAGATAATGCTTTTACTAAACTATTGAAACCAATCAGATTTTTAGCCCTTTTTGCACTTCTTTTCTTTGCAATTCCAAAGTCGTATGAGACAACCTTTTTTCAGACACACCTAGATTTTGTCCATCTTTCAAAAAATGGTATTTTTTTTCAATATCCAAATGCAGCGTTTAATTCAGGAGATCCAAACCTTATTTTTCTCAAAGTTAATTATACCCTTCTATTATCAGGTGATATTGAACTAAACCCAGGTCCAAGAACAACTAAAGAAAACAAAAGTGATCAAGGGTCTGCTACGTACATTGATTTTACAGACATGACCAATTATCAAGTATCTAAAGCTGTTTTAGGTTCCTTTAACCAGGCTAACATAGATTTATTTGGGCAAACCGCAGGAACACAATGTAGTGCAAATTCTTTGTATGCGATATTCTGGTCTCATTTTCGACGTGTTTCTATTTGGAAAACTACAGACCTAGATAGAATTTTAATTGAAGGTGATAGGTTGTATAAGTTGTTGAATACAAATGATTATTTATCTGTCGATGAAATGCCACGATTTATCGAAACTAACGGTATTATCACCGAACTTGACTTTTTAAATTTAGAGACTGGCGAAGCTAAACTAATTGATGACTACCCCATGCTTCAAATTCCACTGAGTACTACTCAAAGTCCTGAATTTAATACCTTAATGATTATTGGCGGTTTTACTATAGCTATTATGAAAAGGTCCCAATGTTTCTTTGTCTTTGATTCACACAGCCGGGACAGCCGTGGATTACTAGTTGAAAATGGAGATGGAGCTTCGTGCCTTTTAAAGTTTGATAATATTTTTGAACTTGAAAAATATGTTAAGTTTTTTTATTTAGAGTTTCGGGAAAAAGAATTTCAACATTTTCAAATCCAATTTATTCAAATTAATGAACCAAGTGAAGAGCTAAAAAGGATTCTTCAACTAAGTTATTCTCGATTTGTAAAGAAAAATTCCAGTGCGACACCTAAAAAACGTAAAAATAATTGTGCTGATGGAAATACTAGAAAGCGACAAAAAACACGTCAGCAAAGCAATCAAGCCTATTATGAACAAAACAAAGAAAAAATAAATGAAAACAATAAAGCCTATTATGAACAAAACAAAGAAAAAATAAATGAAAACAATAAAGCTTACTATGAACAAAACAAAGAAAAAATAAATGAAAACAATAAAGCCTATCATGAACAAAACAAAGAAAAAATAAAAGAAAACAATAAAGCCTATCATGAACAAAACAAAGAAAAGATAAATGAAAACAATAAAGCCTATTATGAACAAAACAAAGAAAAAATAAATGAAAACAATAAAGCCTATCATGAACAAAACAAAGAAAAAATAAGTGAAAACAATAAAGCCTATCATGAACAAAACAAAGAAAAGATAAATGAAAACAATAAAGCCTATCATGAACAAAACAAAGAAAAGATAAATGAAAACAATAAAGCCTATCATGAACAAAACAAAGAAAAGATAAATGAAAACAAAAAAGCTTATAATGAACAAAACAAAGAAAAGATAAGTGAAAATAAAAGAGTTTACTACAAAAGAAATAAGGACACTCTGAAAGAGAAGCAAAAAATTAATGCTCAAAAAAAAAATTCTGCTAAGCAGTCTGATGACCCAGTGAAAAGATTTAAAAAAATTATATATGAAGGTCCTTTTTACATATGCGTTTCTTGCCACAGATGTCTATATCGACGTTCAGTTGCTAAATTTTCTCCTGAAAAATACAACATGCCAGAAGACGATTATTGTTTAGAAGTAATTTCTTTCGATGGGAAACTGTATATCTGCAGAACGTGCCACAATAAGCTCAAAAAAGATAATTTACCATGTCAGTCAGTTAAAAACAAACTAAGCCTTGATGAACTACCAACTGAATTCAGTACTCTTCGCAGACTTGAAAAGGTTTTAATTTCTCGTAGAATTTTATTTAAGAAAATTGCAATAATGCCAAAAGGTCAGTTTCCCAAGTTAAAAGGGTCAATTTGTAATGTTCCAATTGACATAGAAGATATTGCTAATACCCTGCCAAGAAAAACTAGTGATAATGGTCTTGTCATAGTTAAACTTAAAAGAAAATTAGAATATAAGGGACATGTAATTTTTGAGGCAATTAGGCCTGATTTTGTTCAGCAAATGTTAAATTATTTAAAAGATAACAATCCTCTTTATCAAGATATAGTGATTGATGTCAGTAACATTTCTGATGATGAAACTTTGGTGGGAAATAATACAGATGTTACTATTACTAACATTAATACAGCCAGCAATGATAACGAAGAAATTTCTGATGAGGGTAGCAGAACACAAAATGACACTTCAGTTTTAGAACTTGAGACAACAGCAAACCCACTTGACGTGTTTCGCTCAAGTGCAAATGAAACAACTCTTATGTCCCATACTCCCACTGAAACAGAAATAGATAATGAAATTTTAACATTAGCACCTGGTCAAGGGAAAAAACCAATTTCTATTTTGAATGATGAAAATTGTGAAATGCTTGCCCATCCTCATTTGTTTCCCAAAGGTAAATTTGGATTCAACGTTCAACGCAATGTTAAATTGAGTCCCTCAAAGTACTTTAACCAACGATTATTGAACTATACTCAAAAATTTGCCTCTGATCCAGACTACATATTTTTTGCTAACTCTGTGATTCAACAAGTCTCTTTGACCAGTCAAATAAATGTTGCCATGAGAAAAGTTGCAGCCTCTAATTTAAATGCGGGAATGTTAAGTCAAAATTTCAAAGAAACAGTGAAACAATTTATTGCAAATGACAAAGCCTTTGCTTTTATGAGTACAGTTAAAGGAACTCCAGCATATTGGAAAAAATTTCAGCAAGAAGTTTTGGCAATGGTTAAACAATTAGGGCCACCAACTTTCTTTTTGACTTTAAGCTGTGCTGATCTAAGATGGAATGAATTGATCTCCATAATTTACAAACTCAAGGGTCAAAATGTTACTAACGAATTTATTGAGAATCTTTCTTATCATGAAAGGTGTGATTTGTTAAATAGCAATCCTGTTCTAGTAGCAAGGCATTTTCAATATAGAGTTGAAGTATTTTTTAAAGAAATTGTTTTAGATGGTCCACTTGGCAAAACAACTTATTATGCTATTCGGGTTGAATTTCAAGTACGTGGAAGCCCTCATATTCATTCTTTTCTTTGGATTTTGAATGCGCCAACATTAACTCCGGAAACAAAATCTGAATACGTAGAATTTGTTGATAAAATAATTAAAGTTTGTTTACCATCACAACAAGAAGATCCAGAATTGTTTAACCTTGTAAAAACCTATCAATTACATCGTCATTCGAAAACTTGTCGTAAATATAAAAATACGCCTTGTAGATTTCATTTCGGCAAATTTTTTTCTGAGAGAACTATTGTTTCAGAGCCTTTGCCACAAGAATTGCCACAAGAGCAAAAACGAACAATACTGTCACTGAGAAAAGAAGTATTAAGTAAAGTAAGGACATATATAAATGAAAATCTTAATCCAAGTAAAAGAAATTTTTTTAACCCAGATGCTGAAAATTTCAGTCCTGTTCCAACCATAGATGAAATACTTAATGAATTAGATATTCCCAAGAATGATTATGAATATGCTCTGTCAGTATCTGAAGATGATGATTTTCACCTATATTTGAAGCGTGATTCAAATGCATGTTTTGTAAACAATTATTTTACTGAGGGATTGAAAGCTTGGCAAGCAAATCTGGATATTCAGCCTGTATTTAATTATTACAAGGCTGTTACTTACATGTGTGCATATCTGTCGAAAACTGAAGATGAAGTGTCTCATGCTATGAACCAAGCTGTTCAAGAAGCATTCGAAAACGATTTAGATAAATATCAGCAAATGAAATCTATTGCGCATGCTTATGTTTCAAAACGGGAAGTATCGGTGCAAGAAGCTGTATATCTTAGCATGCCTGAATTATGGCTAAGAAAAGTATTTCCAGGTGTAACTTTTGCAAACACCAATGTACCAGAGAAAAGATTTAGAATGTGCCTTAGTGAAAATGAAATAAGTGAGCTTCCTGAAGATAGTACCTCGATATTCAAAAAGAATATGCTAGACCGATATTGTGATAGACCAACCAACAACTATGCTAATGGAATTTATGTGTCTGTTTCAAACATGTGTTATGCTGAATTTTTGAGGTTTTATAGTATCATGTATGTAGAGAATAAAGAAAATGATTGCCAGCCCAATGAACTTGTAGATGATCTAGTTGAATCAAATCATCCAACAAATGGGTACCCAAATATTGTTCCACTCTTGTCCAGTCGAGATAAACTAAAATGTCGTAAAGTTCCATTAGTACTCCGTCTTCATGAGCCAAATAGAAACAAGCACCCCGAAGATTATGCTCATCATCTGTTAATGTTATATTATCCTTTTCGTAATGAAAATGAGTTACTCTCTCAGGAACACAATTCTTACACACAGAAACTATTTGAACCAGGTGTTGTAGAAATGATTGAAAGGAACAGAGCTTTGATCCAACCATATTCTGGTTTAGTAGATGATGCATTAGTAAGGTTTAGAACTGACATCACGCTCAATATGAATGACTTTGAACAGCAGGAAAATGATGAAACAAATGCTGAGCTTGAAAGTAATACTGCAAATAATAATGATGAATCAGATGATGAAGCTAATGAAGACACAGTACCATTTAGGGCAGCAATACCAATGGAATCTATTTTGCTTCCTGATAATGAAATAAATACTCGTATAAGATCTCTTAATCCTCAACAGAGAGAAATTTTTGATGTAATACACAAATGGGGAAGAAATTTTGTAAAAAACCTGTCTTCTAAAGATCCTAAAATTGTAGAGCCATTCCATATTTTCTTAACCGGTGGCGGAGGCGTGGGAAAAAGCCATTTACTTACAACAATTTATCACTCATTGTCTAAACTTTTAATGTACAGAGGAGGAGAACCTACTAAACAAAGGATTCTTGTGCTTGCCCCAACAGGTGTAGCAGCGATCAATGTCAATGGAACCACAATTCACACTGGTTTGATTATTCCTACAAAAAAGCTATTTCCCTTGAATGCTATGTCAAAACAAAATTTGCAAAAAAAACTTGCTTGCGTTGAGATTATAATGATAGATGAAATTTCCATGGTACCTAGTCGCTTATTTCGAAATATTGATTCAAGGTTACGTGAAATATTCAGTTCTGATAAACCTTTTGGTGGAAAATCGGTCTTACTTTGTGGTGATTTGTATCAACTCCCACCAATTTATAGAGATCCAATTTACAAAGCTGATTGTTCATCTATGCAAAGTATTGTCGGATTTGAATTATGGAGAAGTTTCCAAATGGCAGAATTGACTGAGGTCATGAGACAGAGAGATGATATAGATTTTGTAGATCTATTAAATCAAGTACGTTTAGGTGAACTTGATGAAGAAAAAGAAGAACTTTTAAAATCTAGATTCATTACAAAAGACAGTCCAGACTACCCTGCTAATATAACTCATATTTATGCAGAAAATAAGCCAGTAGATTTATACAATTTGCAAATGCTTGAAAAATTACCGACTGAAAAGCATCTAATTTCTGCACAAGATGAGGTACCAAAAAATCTGACAAGAAGTGATTTGAATTTTATTGAAAATGCTAAAGCAAGAGATACAGGTGGTCTAGCTCGTATTATTGAAATGAAAGTAGGTGCTCGTGTTTTGATATCAAAAAATATTGACATTGCTGATAGATTAGTCAATGGACAAGTTGGAACAGTTATGAGATTCAAATTTGATTGCAATAATAAAATATCTGGGCTCTATGTAAAACTTGATGATGTCACTGCAGGTAAAAAAGGATCCAATTTGGATAGTGTATGTAGAGAAAACAGTTGGACTTTGATCGAAAGAGCCGAATCTACCTTTGCGACTAGAAAAAATAAGCAAAAGTCACCTATGGTTAGAAGAACTCAATTTCCACTGATACTATCGTATGCATGTACTAGTCACAAAGTCCAAGGGCTAACACTTCAATCAGCAGTCGTAAGCTTTGAATTATTTGGTCAAAGATATTTCAATGAAGGTCAAATGTATGTCAATTTATCAAGGGTAACTGACTTAAACGGACTATTCTTAATTGGTGAATATAGTAGAAATGCTATCAGAGTCAACACTGAAGCAGGGCTTGAATATGAACGTTTGAGAAGAAATTGTTGTTTGCAAAAGGTTCAAACTTTTTCATCTGTTTCTACCTCTCCCAAGCATTTAAATATCTCCCTTCTTAATATTCGCTCGATGAATAAACATGCTGTTGACCTAAAAAAATCTGAAAATTTAATGAACAGTGACTTGTTATGCCTTACTGAAACTCAGCTATCACCTACAAGTGATACTAGTGGAATTGATCAAACATTAAATGGTTTTAATATTGAGTATAACAACAATTCAATTAATCGCTTTCAAAACACTGCATGTTGCACCAATTCTTCAATTCAAATTTTAGAGTGTAATAAAGCAGCAGGTTACACATTGATAAAATTCAAAAAAGACACGTTTAGTAGTCAACCTATCAGCCTTTTAATCTTGTACAGACCACCTAATTCTTCAAGAAACACTTTCCGTGAAGAACTATTGCAACTGACAAGTTATGATGATGTAGACATTATTGTGGGAGATTTCAATATTGATGCACTAGATCCAACAAATCAAGACCTAAACGAAATACTTTCTTCATTCAAAATGATAGTGAATGAACCAACTCATCTTGCTGGTGGCCTTCTGGACCATGTTTATATAAAAACAAGTTTTATTAGCCAGAGAGAAGTGAATTGCTTTATAAAGGATATTTATTTCTCCGACCATGATGGAGTTTGTTTCACTATTGTGAGTGATTCTTAAATTGTTTGAACTGCTTGGACTGCTTGAACTGCTTGATATGGGGGGGGGGGGTGTTTGGAGGGTTGGATACATAAGGGATACAAAATTCTTCAAGAGTAAAGTATATTAGATCATTATAAAGTCGATCCAGTACATTTATAAATAAATAAATCACAGCTTATTCTGATGAATTTTGAATCCCTTACGTATCTATCTTAGAAAAAAAAATCAAAACTGACAATAAGGAATTTGTCTTAAAAAGGTTTTTAGTGCCTTTAAAAGGAAAGAAACTTTCTTGTAAATTTTAATCTTTTGGATGGTTATGAATTTCTTTAAAACGTCACTTGTCACTTTTGAGTGGACACGATACTAGTTGCAAAAGACATTTTCCTCAGTCACATAATTTTTTATAATTTTATGTACAGTATTTTAAAAATGTGGATTTTATGAATTTTTTTTTATCAAATTGGAATATTAATTTTGTACATTCTTTATTATATTTATAGTGCATTTTTTTGTTAAAAATTGAATTATGATATGCATTAACTCTTAATTTTTTTTTTGAAAATTCTTTTTACACTTTTTATAGTATTTTTTAATCAACTCATCAATTTATACAAAATTTAAAGTTACAAAATTAACAAAATGAACAATACAAATAAAAAACCTGGACTAAAACTATGTTGGACTGGACTGGAATATTATTTGCGTGTTAATCGTTCTGCTGTAACTAAAATTATATGCTTGGCTGGAGAAAATATATCGACATTTGTATGATATGATGCTGGTAATTTGTTAATGGTTTTGTTGTGGTACTAATTCCAATCGTTCTGCTGTAACGAAAATTATATGCTTGGCTGGAGAAAATATATGGACATTTGTATGATATGATGCTGGTAATTTGTTAATGGTTTTGTTGTAGTACTAATTCCTGTTTCCGTTTTGCGTTGGTAGAATGAGACAACCTAGAAGTAAAGAAACAAATTTTTGATTCATTGGCAACTTGGAGTAAACATTGATTTCACACCACCAAATTCAGCAACTCTAGATGCTACAAAAGTCACAAAAACAAGAGGTCAGTAAGACTTGATAAATTTTGAGAGAATACTACTCGAGTACTATACTTCAAAGTCACAATTTATAATTCTCTGCTTAAAAAAATTAACAAATAGGTATATTCTTAACAATGGTTGGTATTTTTAAAGACAATTGGTATAAAATCTATTGAAGTGATACAAGTGATTATCAATTTCCGAAAGGAAGTAATTTATCACACGTTTTCTCTGAAAAGGAAATACAAATAAATACATCGGGGTGTTTAGTGCCTTTTAATTTTATATTTTACTCTGTTATTTTAGATATCAATCAACGATCAATTGTCATTTGGCTGTCATGACTCGTAAACAATTGTCACTATGTTACTCCGAACTCAAAGTCGATGCTACAAAGTACATTCAGGTAATTTAATTAAACCTTACAAAACATTCAAAAACCCGAAGGCTTTTCTATTTTCTTACATAAGAAACTGTCACATTTGCCTACATTTGCTGAATGTCTCCATTCACCAAATAACTTAGAAAGTTTATATCATCAGCTTTTATTTTTATTTTTTGTTTTCTCTACTAGATTATATACGATCAACAGTAGTTTCATATTGTATTCGTTTCAATCAATCGGTATGCTGTTCATTGTCAAATTGCCGTCAAAGAAAAACCAACGACTGACGACCATTTAAATTTTGTTCATAATAGAGTTATTTGTTGCTGATTTTGAAATTCATAACGTTTCTTCGCTCAGTGAATGAAAGTGATCAAAATGATATCATAAGTGTTATCTATACTTGTCCATTAACCATTTCGTATTGCATTGTTTTGTGTTTGATTATTGCAAAGATGCTGCTGGGATAAATACAATGAACTATTATTTGAAAAAAAACTATTTCTATTTGTAAAAGTAAATGGTCGTCTATGTGACCTGTCAATTGAATTTTTGATAGAATCTTTGTATAAGTTTATAACAGGACATATCTAAAATTTTGTGATTTGTCCCTAAATTTTTACTTTATCTTCAAAATGTTAAAAGTTGAATTTAAATGCTTTAGATACGGAATGTTAATTTTCTATTCAATCTTACTACTAGGAGTTTTGAGTAACCTGGAGAAACATTTAGGCAAAGTGATTTTCTAGCTCTATTAAGTTTTCCAATTTTGCTTGATTCTTTATGCATCTAGTCCTTCCTTCCATCGCAGCTATTTAACTTCTTTACAAACTATCCAACTAATAATCTAACTATATTGGCTGACCTTCCAGCCTCGGCTGGTTTATTTTATATGGGATAGGATATCATCTGTTCTTACTGGATGTAGTGTTGTAAATGTGTATTACAATGGAAGATATAGGATTTAGTTATGAGAGTCCTCCAGTTTGTCTTAATCAATACGATTTTTTATAAGATCCAAAATCGACTTTGATCATTAAAGGGTTAAAGTTTTCAATATAAAATTGAAATAGACGAAGAAAAATTGTTTCAAAAGAGTTATGTAATATCCCAGAAGAAAAACATTTCAGCATCTCGATCCGATCTGAACTATGAATTAAACAATTTATAGAAATACCTTTGCTGGAGATGTGTCTGTGTTTCTTCAAGGGAAAGTTTCAATTGGTCACGTTCCTACCCAAAAAATGTAAAGTATTCAAATACATTAAAAATCTCAACCTCCCTAAACGCGACTGTCTTAACTGATGAATTCAATGTACTGTATCCCCATAACGTCATTTTTACGTGGATAGCCCGGTAAACTAAAACTTTTACAATGTCATACGATTGTTTTTATGGAGTCTACGGTCAGCCAGACCGATTATCTATGAACTGTTATAACAATTCTTAGAAACAGATTCTAAACAAAACAACCTGTATTCAAACACAAAACTTCACCGTGCTTACCCTGAGAACGGATTTGAGTTTGCTTTCCGATTCCGAGATACGACCAGTGAATTCTTTCCGTAGTTGTTCCATTTCCGTATCCTCTGTAACCCGCATACTTTCCATCTGTTCCAACTGACTGAAAAAAGGAAAGTAAACTTATTATATTTCAATTTTTTCGGGACAAGTTTGGATTTTCAAAAGGTCTTAGTTGATTTGATTGGTTGTTAACTCTTTTTTTCTAAAGAACACGTCATCTCTATCACTTCAAATGACCAATTTGTGAAGTATTTTTTCAAAACGCAAGCTCACCCTTATTTTTCATTGACATGGTCGCATAATTTTTCAACATAATTGCAGTCGCCATGTTTAGGACTATTCCAAAACAACTATACGCGTAAATTTTAAAACTTATTCATCTAGCCTAGAAAGCGCATTGGCAAAATAAAAGACTGGGACCGAGTTGAGAAGACTTACTTTCGATAAACAGCGATGGACTCTTGATAGCTAATGTTTTGTTTGCTGTATTCCACGAGTTGTTCCTCGCGTGTTTCCAAAAGACTTTGTGCACGTCTGAATTCCTGGAAATGAAAGGGTATCAATTATGATTATTCAAAGATGGCGGTAGCTCAGTCACTAGATTTCGCATCTTATTAAATACTAAAGAGTATATGTCCGATACCTTTTAAAGCCAAATACATTGAATACACCCAGCTGGCACACAACGTTGTTTCAACGTTTCTCTAATGTTCGCAACGTTCATATAGCGTTAGATGAACGTTGAAATAACGTTGTGTGCCAGCGGAGCACTAATAGCGATAGAAATCTGATCTAAGTTTCAACTAGGAGTACAGAGGACTTGCTAATTCGATCTTCTATTTTTCAAATATTTCCATAATTCGAACAAACTTTCAGTTCCCGTCAAGAAGAAACATTAGCGAGATTATGTATCGGAGATATTCTACGGCTACGGTTGCGGGGCTGACCGTACGGGTCGTCACCAAAGGCGACATGTCGTTGTCTACTTTGCTCTGTACGGGAAAAACACCAAAACACCGTATAAGCAAAGTCGACATAATGTCGTACGTCAAATATCGAACTTGCTTTCACCCGCCATTACTTGCCTTACTCGCCATTTCCCTCGCCACTTTAGCCGTAGCCGTAGAGAATTCCAGATACATAATCTCGCTATTCTTTTTCTACAAGTCGAATCTCTCTGCATGTAGTTTGAATAAATTATATTTCTCGTTCGAGTTCGAATGGGCGAAAATCAACGGTATATGTGGCCTGTACCAAACTCTTCCAGAACATCCAAAGTCTATAGTCAAATTAAATCTTTTATATGTTCCTGCCCGGGCTTCCTTCCATATAGATAACACTTGCTAAAGATTCTCAGCTAAAGAGCATAGGCGGTTTTAGACCCTGTCGAACTTATTAGATGAAGAGATTTGTAATTGTAATTTCATTTTTTTAACGAGCGTTGCACTTCTTCGCATGTTTCCGACGTACTTGCTCTATTGTCTTAAATCCGCCAATGAGAAGAGATAATTAATAGGAAAGTTACCACAGTAAAAATACCTGTTCTAGATGAGACGTCCCATCAGCTATCAAATCATGTGGTGCTACAGACTCTTCGAGATCTTCTTCTTTCGTTAAATCTACTTCGTTGGAATATTCCTTCACCATGCTATCAACAGGTTCCGTTTTAAAAGTTCTATCTACCGTATCAAACCCCTTATCGGCTACCCCTGTATCCTCTTCCAAAGCATGTTCAGTATCAATACTTTCACTAATTTTTTCAATGTCCACAAAATTGCCAATAGAATCTGGCTCATCAGCACAATTAGCTAAAATATGTCCAACTTCGAGTTTCTCATTTACCGCAAGTTCATTATTAAAATGTGATTCCTCGATAGCATTATCTGAATTTGCCGTAGTCTCGTTAATGAGGTTTGATTCCTCGATTTCATTATCTGATTCATATTCAACAACCTTCTTTAATGGTGGAGTTTCAACGTATCCTGAATCACCAGTTTCTAATGGAACATTAGTAGTCGAATTATTCAAATTCTCTTTCGCAATGTTCTCAAGAAAATCACCAGAGCTTTCAGCAGTGGAATCAAAGTTTCTATTTCTTTCTTCTATTGATTTTTTAGTATTCTCTGTTATTGGATCAAAACTTTCAACCGTTCTTTTGGAATCGATATCAACATCGACATCAGTAACAACATTAGTTTCATTTTCGGTCTGGTCAGATCCATTTTTCTCTGTTTGATCTATTGAGTCGATATCATTTGTATCAATTGTTTCATTGTCTTTCGTTCCATTTGGAGAAGACTCAATGAAGTCTTTACTTTTGTCGTCAACCACTTTAACTGGAGTATCTATCAAAGATTCATCTTTATCTAGTGTAGATAGGTCTTTAGTATCTGAAAGAGAATCTTCCTTTAAATTCAAGGTTCGTGTAGAAAGGGTATTATGTGACTTTTTGATGGGCGTGAAAAACTCATCAGTTGATTGATCTTTAGATATATGTGTTATATTTTCGCTTGGTGTGAACAGGGTTTCCGTACTTTTTACGTCACTAGGTGGTGTTTGGAAATCATCTTCCAGTTGTGTAGAGGAGGCTTTATCAGGCGTTACGATATCTGTTGTACTTTGATCGGTAGAAGATTTAGTGGATCGAGTCTTAGTTTTCGGTGATGAGGCAGGCGAACTCCGTTTCGGTGTAGATGAATTTAAGAACGAAGAGAAGAAGCCATCCCCAAGACCAGACGAAGAGCTTTGTTCCGCGTCGCTTGAAACTGAAGTTTGACGACTCGGTGAACGGCTAGAAGAGCGTTTATGGTCTGCCGGTTTGACTGTAGTTTCTTGTTCTGTGATGCCATCATGCTTAGATCGGATATCGTTGGGTCCAGTGATGACCTTTGTGATGGATGAAGCTGGAAGAAGAAAAGGAAAAAGATATTTAAAATTTTCAATATCAATACTAGACGATGTTATTGTCCATTACAACACTGTTTAATTGTCTGGCACCAAAAACCTCTAGTGAGTTTTGCGTCGAATTGGAACTAATTTATCAGACTATAAGCCAAAATTAAAGAAATTGTGCAGATGTTCTCTGAAAAAATGACAAATATTTGCAGTTTGCAAAAATAAAACCATGAAAAAAGGGATTCTTTGCCCTGCGAAAAAATCTTCAAGGTGATCCTGTGATCATCCAATCCCTGGGGAAAAAATAAATCAAATCAAATCCCCTAAAAAAGTTGAACAAATTTCCTCAGACCCTCTGAAATGTCTTGTATTGAAGCCCTCTGTCACCCCATGTAGGGAAAATGGAATGGCTCAATAAGTCTATTAAGTTTTTCACTGCGACATGGTATGTACATTATTATTCGATAATGTTTTTGACACATTGAGTGACAATAGGGTGAAAATTGGAGTTAAAAATAGTGCTCCTTGAAAATGTATTCGCGCGCGTAACACTTGTAACTTGAGATATGTTCGTGAGAGACTTTGGAGAAAGGTATTTATACATTCCTTTTACGTAATAGTCCAAAGTCTACAAAATAGTGTTTCGCGAAATAGTAGACTAATCGCAGCCATGATTTTATACTATAACGCTTTCAAAAAGCCCTAAGTTTCAGTGTTTTAAACAGATTTAAAACCATTACCGTCTTCGTTAGGACACTTATTGTTAAAACTTATATTCCAGTGAATCAGATCTTAATATTGAAAAAAAGTGGGACTCTTCAAAAAGTTTGGTAATTAGGCCTCTTCTACAGTCACGATTTGAGGTTCCTTTATTTAGTCGAACTAATCACACTTGACATTGGAATAAGGAGTTCTTAAAAATGACGCAAAAAAACTGGCCCTTCGTGGAAACAATTCATCAACTGCCTAAAAGGTATTGAATTTTTCGGAGCATGCCACTTAAAACATATGACGGTAAACAAGCACTTTTAACGTCCTCGATTTCACGCGTCAAAACTCATTTTCGAATTCGCTTAAGTCACTCCACCGTCCTCAAAAATGCAAATACGTAAACTAGCTATTGTTTCGGTGTAAAGGTGAATAGTGATTATTGCACTTGACAGGAGATCAAGGGGGGTTGTATAATACAGATTACCAAGCCATAAAGAAAAACTCACGGATTAAAAAACTCTGAAAACAAACACTTCCAAGTTAGATTTTGATTAGACCCTTGATTATGAACAAAATCTATCGAGTAAATATTAAGAGGGAAAATTCATAATTCTAAAAAGTCAATCAAAGGAAATTAAAAACGAATTTCGAATTTTGGCAGTGGAGTACGGAATATCACATAGCGCCGATGAAAGCTTGTCATTTTCTACAAACCCTGGAAAAACATTTAAATGACATTTGAAATACGTCCAAATTGGAGTCAAGTCAATTTTATAGGGACGGTCGGTATATTACGATAAAAAATAACAAATTTTGTCAGCTACTCGAATTTCTTTGAATATGCGGTTTTAATTTCAAGTTTAATCTTTTTTTGGCTGTTCATAAAAATTTTCAATTCTGTTGTTCTTGGCCTAAAAATGTGCAGACAACTTCATTCAGTAAGAGCTTTAGAGTTTAAACTCTGAGCTGTATAATGATGTATAGGTGAAGGTCTACTTTAAAGTTTTCGATAGTTTTGAATACCACGTATCTGGGTAATATCTGGTTGACTATAGTCCATTTCACAGTCGCAAAGCATAGTGGGTAATCAGGATAACTGCGCGCTAATAACGATTTACTATTGATTCAAAATTTTGAAGACTTTTGCGTCTAGCCAACCGGAAGTCTTTACTAGAGCGCAATCAGTCTTGATTACCCAAGATTCATTTCGACTGTGAGATGGCCTATAGTAGATGGAGGGACAATATTTTTTGTCTAGCTTGAAAGTTTTAGTGAGTAGCATAAAGGTCACTCGTTCAGTCTAATATTAATAGGTCTGAAAGTAAGGAGGTTTTCCAATTCTTATTCTTTCCAAAGAGCATTGCCGGTTAGCAATACTGATGCTGACTTTCAAGTTAAATCAGAATATAATTATAATGCGTTTTTGTAAATAATATGAGTTCCTACTATCCAAAATCCCTTGCGTAAATATCAGATATCGAGTATAAAATTTCATTCATTTTAATGTATCATTTCTATGGGAATATTGAGAGTAAAGTTTAGTTCTCCTATGGGGATGAAATTCAGGAATAGTTTTTGACATTTTTTTTCCTTTGATTGGGAGGTTGGGCGGTTTTACTTTATAATCGCACGATGAGTTTTTTTTTCTTATTTAGCGCGCCTTCAAAGAGAGCAATAAATCGTTGTTTGCATCCTGTAGAGAGCAATTAATCGTTAATCACACTCTTCAATACCGCGTATAAGACAAACGAAAACAGCACATTTCGGACAAAATCTGTGCAGAGGACAAAATTTGTGTAGAGTGTCAAACTTAACTAATTACAATGGATGAAACCTTATCGAGATTCACGCGATTAAAAGAAACTAGACCATCTTCCGCAGTTGATATCAAAGTGCTAATTAGTTGAAATTAGAAATTAGCTGATATAACTTAAGGAAAATACTCAAGTTTCGCTGAGTTTTAATTGTTGTATACAATGATAAGATTAGAAAAGATTAATTAAATAGGAGGGTATTTTTACGTTTTCTCAAACATTTGCAATTTCGCTCAAGGCGATGGTCACAATAAACAAATGAATTGAAGAGAAAAGTGAACCATAATGTAAGTTCAGAACCATTTGGAAGAATGATGAAAGCCATCGTTGACCAAATAACATTTATCTTGAACCGAAAGGATAGACAACTTCGTGCCCGTGTATCACTGGCTTTATTACGTCATAGATGGGCAGTATTATCTGGCGCTAGCAGTATACATAAAAAAGCCAATACACTGGGAACGAGGTTGGAGGTAGATTCGTAATCAGCTAACCTTATTGTTCTCTTGGTATAATTACTTTCACTATTCATAAGCTTAAAAAAGGGGACGTCGTCAAATGTTGAAGATGGCTGTGCTGAGCAGAGTAATGTAATCTTCCCCATTCCTTACATCAAATTCTCGTTATAGATCTGGAAAACCCATGACAAGACGTTTTAAAAGGTCAAGAAGGGTTATTAAGAAACTACTGGAAATTTTTACAGTATTTTAACTTGATTTTGAGAGTAACGTAATCAAATTATGTGCGTCAAAAAATTATCAAAGTTGAAAATTTTTAACCTGATTTGAGAGCAAAGTAATCGAAATCGTAATAATCAAAAAATTATCAAATATGAAGGAAGGTATTTGACATTTGGTGTCAAGGATAATGTTTATCAATAAGCTTTGAGCAGTATTTTAATCGTTCACAATAATATTTAAAGTCTTGGAGGTTAAGTTATCTTTTTCTTCCTTTCTATTGCATTTAAAACGTGCGTGCCAAAAACATGAAAATACCAGAGAGAAATACAATATATAATGGTAGCAAGAAAGAGGTTATCATAATACAAGTTTAGAAAACCCACTGGAATGGTTGGACGTGGATCATAACTAGTTTAGGTCTAGAGACAAATACGAAACGAAACGAAATATACATAAAATAAAGCAGGAAAATTCATTTTGAATAATAAGCTACTCTACATAGTATCCATTTCGTGTCGAACTAATATACGACCAGGATATAGTAACTATTAAAGGACGAGGATGTGACTGCTGGTGTAAAAAATGATCAAAGGAATAAAAACAACACAATTAAAAGGGAGATTATACATAGAATTCCCGAAAGTTCCTTTGACTTTTTGAGTTTCTTGAATATTTTTGTAAAGGTTATGAGTTGATAATGCTGATGATAAGAGGTTATGACTGTATATCAAAAATTGAACTTTACAATGATGGTTGATGATAAAGCGAGCTTCATTTTTAGTTTGTTTGATGATAAAGCGAACTTAATTTTTAGTTTGTTTGATTTTCCGAAAATTAGAGTTTTCTTGAAAGTAGGCATATTTGAAAAAAAGGTCGTCAACGCGATGAAGGTACATAGCAATCGAGTTGTTTGTGGTTTAGAAAACATGAAAGTTTAGTTTAACACATATTTAGAAGTTTCTCATCTAAAACATAAGTCTTGGCACTTTATAAGGTCTACTTTTTGAAAAGAAAAAGCAGTTAGAAGAGATACCGATTGATAGTTGGAAGAATATTTAGTATAGTGTGCAGCAGAATACATATTTTTTTGGCTAAGTAGTTCAAATTCGAAGCGTGAAAAGCAATAGGCATAAAAATCTGCTCAATCGAGAAAATTTTGCGCCTCTTGGGTACGTTACTTTTTGTCAGTAAACAGACCCAATATCTACGGAATTATCGAAATTAATTGCCGCAAAGATACTGTACTACGCTAAAACCTGGTGCAGATTAAGTCTGTCATGCGTGGCACCCCAACGACATGATAACTCGCTTTGCTATTTTATTAGGAGCAATATAAAAGGAGCCTTTATTTCCTTAATTTCGAGGATGCGACTTTTGGTGTAAAAAATGATCAAAGGAATAAAAACAACACAATTAAAAGGGAGAATATAGAAAGTTCCTTTGACTTTTGGAGTTTCTTGAATATTTTTGTAAAGTTTATGAGTTGATAATGCTGATGATAAGAGGTTATGACCGTATATAAAAAATTGAACTTTACAATAATGGCTGAGGATAAAGCGAGCTGTATTTTCAGTTTGTTTGATGTTCCGAAAATTAGAGTTTTCTTGAGAGTAGGCATATTTGAAAAAAAGGTCGTCAACGTGATGAAGATATATAGCAATCGAGTTGTTTATGGTTCAGAAAACATAGAAAGTTTAGAAGGTTCTTATCTTAAACTTTAGTTGTGGTAAGTTATGTCTACTGTTAGGAGAGTTAGCGATTGATAGTTGGAAGAGTACTTAGTATAGTGTGCAGCAGGAGTTTGGCAAAAAGGGTCTAACAATCGGTGTAAGATAGCATATATTTATAGCTAAGCAAGTAAAATTCGATGTATGAAAGATAATTACTTATTAGCCATAAAAATCTGTTCCTCTACCACACAAGCACGCCTCTTGTCTAAGCAACTGTTTATCTGTAAACAGATCCAATGTCTACGGGATTTTCAAAACTCGTCGCCGTAGAGGCCATGTACTACGCTGCTTTACGTATGCATGATACACTCAGGTGACGTGATGACTTTTTTAGGTATTTTATTAGGAGCAACATAAAAGAAGCCACTATTTCCTAATTTCTCTGTATTTCTTTCCAGATATCAAAAAAATTAAAACAACAACAATACGAAGCAAAACCAGAAAAGTCAACCATGTTCGAAACAGTCATCATCGCATTATTGGTTATACTCTCAATCGTTGCTATGGCGATAAACACGTTTTGTATTTACGTCATCATCCGCTCAAGGTCATTGCTCAAAAGACCATCCACGCTCCTTTTACTCAACCTGCTTATAATTCACCTCTTACAATCGATCATTGTCTTTCCATTTTACGCCGCTAAGAAAGGAGAGCCTGCTTCTAGGCTAGCGTGCGACGGATTTCGCTTCACATACATGTTGACTTTTTACCTAGCTGTCTTGAGCGTCACTCTCATAACAGCTGATCGGGCAATCGCGACTTTTCTAGTCATGAAATACAAAGAAATCGTATGCAAAAGACGAATTTTGTTAGCTATATTTGTTATCTGGATATACACCATTTTCCTGTGTATATTACCTTTCAATGGAGGCAGCCAGCCTAAAGCTATTACAGTTCAAAACATAACGAGTAATACAACTTATGTTGTATACAAGGCACCAAAATGTTACTACAAGCAGACAAAACTATGGACAACTTTGATGTTACTTGTCAATTGCGTATTACCTTACGGTTTGATTGTATTAAGTTACCAATGTATTATACGGCAGATTTACAATATCGAGACACGGTCACGGAGCCAGACGCTGACGTACCCGGAAAGAGCACGTAGTGATACAACCACGACCGTTAGTAGCCTTCGAGTCACGGAAGAAGTCAAGAAAAATAAAACCATAACAAATTTATCCCTTATATTATCAATAGTATACTTAATGTTATGGCTACCATCTGTTCTTTATTACACCATATTACACTTTTGTCCGAAAGGTTGTTTCGCGTCCGATTATTTCGACTCGACTGCAGAAATGTACATTGGATTTTTAGTAAAATACGTTGCATTTCTAGATGCACTAGCCGCACCGTTGATTTATTGCTTTTATCATCAAGAGTTTCGGAATGAGGCTAATAAACGCTTTAAATGGTGTTATTTAACAGAATTTTGTTGTCGCGCGACCGCTTCGCGTGTACCTGAGGAAAACACATCCTCGAGTAAAGATGCCGGTCAAATGGATTGTTATACTGGAGCAGCAAACCCTTATGCCAGTTAAAACAGTTGTCCTTTTTCAAAGAATGATGTCACAAGTTAGCTGCATTTTGTTTAGAGTCATGTACTAAATTGGGCTGTTCCATTATAATTCCACGGTGGACGAACTTTCTCAAGTCAAAAAAAGATTCTTTGAAATGTGTGAACCCCCCTGGAAAATACCAAAATTAAAATAGAAAAACCCTTGGAAAATTTACCATGCTACCTTTTAAGTGAGGACGAACAAATCAGTCTGAAACCCCCTGGAAATTTTAAAATAAGTTCTTAGCCACTGGAAAAATGAAAAACACCCCCTAGAAATTTTTCTCAGATTACCCCCTTGAAACGTTCGTCCATCCCCCTGGATGGATATAAAATGGAATGGCCCATTGGAGAAACATGTTAGATTTGATTGGACTTTTCGGTCGAACTGAAGATTATATCACGTTTGAAGAACAACAAGTATGGTACTTTATTTACACGATAGTTCGGAGTATGAATGAAAAATCAGATTCTATAATCTTCGATACTGCGTTAAAGGGTTAAAGAATTTTACTGAAAATAGTTTATCATATGACAAACAGCTGTCACGGGTTCTACTAGACATATTTTAATAAACTGGTGAATTGTGACCTGATTTAAAATATCATTAAATTATTAATTGTAAATATATGGTAATTGTACATAAATAAACCGGGAAAAAACAAAACAAATCAGGTAGTCAGTCATTGGTATTCATTGTAAATAGATTGCTTCGTAAAAAAAGATCAGAGAATCATTATAAAACACAGCAACATAGTGTACAAAGGGGTCTGAGCCACTGCCCATTTTTATGACTCACCTCTAATATACACACCGCCTATCTTTAAGATATCTTGATTTGCACATCAGACGATATCTTACCATTAACATCGAAATTTTGTTAGCAAATACAAAATTCTTAAAGTAATGTGAAGCTATTAAACTAATCATTGATGAATAATGCAAACAGAGACTGGGACTGAGCCAACACGTTATTAATGAACTGAAAGATGAATAGAAATCAATAGAGTGGGGCTCAGGCCCTCGAGCCCAGACCCCTGAATAGGGCGAGCAAACATGAGCGATAAAAGGAAAGAGATCAAGGACTTGGAAGGAAGGGCTCGAAGGAAGAGGACTTCGAAAGAAGAGCTCAAAGGAAAAGGACTTGAAAAGGAGAACTTGAAGGAGAAGGACTTGAACAGAGACTATCGTTAATTATATGCCAGAGTTACTAATTTATTTGATATTATTTATGTTACGCTTATTTGATATTTATTGCTTAATTGGAGAAACAGAATTGATGTTGATTTAAATCTATTAGCGTACCTTTACTACGTGTCCATAGACTTATCCCCAATAAGGGATACCCTGATCGAAGGAACAGTTAAGTGATCTGAGAGGTCCCCTCAATAACTAAAGGGTGACCCCAATCGCCTAACTTCCCTTCGTCACAGTAATATTGAATATGATATACATATTTTAACCAAATTGTTAGTTATCTTCTTTTTTCTTGTTTAAGCCCCCTCGCCCTAAAAGCTCTACCCCTATATATTCGTAAATATTCCCAACCCTCTTAAAACATTTCTTCTTCTATCATAATATTAGTCAGAGTTTAGATAAGCTGGCGATGATTTTACCTCTGCTATCTTCATTATGATATAGATAAAAGATTTGAGAAGAATAGAACCATTGACTTCCAAGCCGAATGGCTAGATATGAGACTCTTGGATCCGGGAAATGAAGCCACTTATCTTCCCATCCTAAACGCGCGACATGTGTGGTTTTCACACACAGATTGAAAGTAAAACATATTGCCAGATTTCGAAAAATATGCCGTGTGAAAACAAAGACGGTGCTAGATTTAATCCGTCATTCAAATTGCGGTGGAACAATAGAGACTTTCGTCGAAGTTTTGACATTGTTAGTATGGTATTACCTAGCCCGGGGTCCACTTAAAGCTTTTTTTATAGACTGGATGGCGCGATTAAGTGGCCCGGTAGTATATGGTAATATGCTTTTGCTTAGGCGGACTGTAAAACAGTCCGCTAGATTTAAGTTGTTTTTGGAAGGTAAAAATAGTATGAACCAATGTTTTTATTTGAGAATAAGGGGTTGCAAATCTGTTATTGATGTTTGTTTCTCATTTTTGATTATATCTTTCAACTCCAAGTAGTTTTATTGTTATTTGGATTTTTAACATTTTTTTTCAAAATGGCGACCTCGCCAAATGCTCCTAGTCTACTTTACTGGACTCAGCGTCATAAAAAATTATCAAAAAGCAAAGTTCAGCCAAAAGTAGACTCTAGTCTAGGTATTACCAAGAGGCGTAGCTTCAAAATTTATTTTTTCATTTTATGATTTTAACGATGCGGCAACGAAGCTAGCAGTGTTCTCTACAAAAGGTCAAGTCGTTTATATGTTCATGAGAGCATATATAAACTTGGGTATATAGCTAAATTCCAATCATAATTCATTTGTGGTTTTCAACCTACTCAACTAAAAAAGAATCGTTAAATAGTTAAAGAGATAATCAGGTGGTTTGGGATATTTGGCGTATGAATCCCTTCTACTGTCCTGAGTAATATTTTTAAAATTGTTGGCTTTTATCTATTTCCAAATTCGGGATATTCAATTTTTTGACCTCAAGTTAAAAACGAATATAATTTTCATCTTAAAAGAGCCGTGTAAGAGCCCATTAACTAAGCGAAATTACTTGGAGGTTTTCACCAAGACCTGTAGGCCAAATATCTCAGACTCTTTGATTATCCCATTAAGATTGAAATTCGATGTTACATTTTGTAGCTGTTTTAACGCTACATAACGTGTTATAGAACACAAATTTCAGAGGGGTCAGTATTTTCACGAATTTATCCTTAGGAAATACCATTTTTGAGTTCGTTGTTTTCATTACACTTTTTTTTTAAAGAACAATTTCATAAGAACAAGAGGATGAAAATTGACCGAAACCTAAGAATAAAAGAACCCTAAGAACAAATTAAGAACAAGCTTTATTATATTATTTCAGAGATTACTTAGAAAGCACTGATTTCAAACCCAGTTTTTAAGTTTTTTTTAAGTAAAGAAACTAAGCGTGTTAATGAGCATCGTTTGAACATTTAAGCTTCAAAAATTTCAAAAATTAAGAACATACTAGTCTGAGCCTAAATTTTCTGGTTCTTATGAAAAAAACCATGCCCTTTAGCTTACTTGCAGTTGTTATACAAATGTATTTTTAGACAGAAACAGTACAAACTACTGTATGCAAAGGATAAGATACTGTGAGCCTACTGTGATCTGATACAACATCGATATAGGGAAAGCATAAAAGAGACCAACAATTTTATAACAACATTGAACACAAGAGGGGAAAGTATAAAGAAAACAAGCATAACTGCGTTGAACACAACAGAATCTCAGCTTTAGAACTCTGTCTAAAGAGAACAACAAGCATCTACCTAAATAACTACGTTGAAGACAAGAGAATTTTGGCTTTGGAGCTCCGTCAGGAAGATCTGATTTACTCCTCCTTTTTGCTTTCTAAAAATCAGGATTTAATTCGTGAATGATGTTTTCAGCAGATACACAAACTGGTCTTTATTTTAAAAATTCGGGAATATCATTTTCTTGATGGTGAAATTTCAATTTCACCAGTTAGTTAAAACAAACATCCAGATCATGTTTACCGTTAATCTCCATCCGGATAATGTGTTAGTGATATGATATCCCGAATCCCAACCTAGGGACAGTTAGCACGATCCCTAGTTAGTGATCAGTTAAGTAAATATAGCATTTTCCACATATGTATTCATATATTTCCCGAACCTTGGTATTTGATTATTTTTTCCTGTGTTTGTTTACAAAAAAAATTTTAAATTTTATAAGAACAGGGAGGCTCAAAATCGTCAAAAAAAATTATAAAATTTAAAAAGAGAAATACTGAACCTTGGAATTCTGGCTTTAGGGGTCAAAGATTTGAAGAAAATTTGTTTCAGAACAGCATATTTAAAAAATGTTCGAGAAAGCTGTTTTTATTATAAATTATAATGAAAATATAGTTTGCTAGCAGCCAATACTTGAAACACAGCATGGTAGAGTAAGGAATTTCACGAAATCATATATCTTATAAAATAGGTATGAATCAGACATGAAAACATCCTGATTGCAGAGAAAATGAGATTAAATATACTGACATGAAGGAGAAATATTCTCATAAATTTTATGTTTAGAATTTTGGAAAAGTTGTAAAGGGAGAAGAAGGTAAAGGCTTCAATAGAGGAAGCAGCAAGGGACTTTTGTATACCTTTATAAGGGAAGAAATTTTTGCGGAATTTAATTTTGCGGTTTTTTAACAAATCCACGAAACACGAATGTTCTCAGGATTCAAAAACTCACCTTTAAAATTGTTTTTTTTAGGGCAAAATACGCCATATTGTAAACAAAAAGTTCTCTCAACCACGAAATTAAATTCCGCGAATTTTGAGCTGTGAAACGCGAAAATTCCGCAAAAATTACTTCCCACGGAAAATTCTTCCCTTAAGGTAAATATTTCAATCTTTAGCCAAAGGACATATTCACAATGATCGACACACTGGCTTTAGAACTCAGAATTCGCAGACTTTTAATCTCAAAACTGCCAGCCTATAGTAAATCCCTAGCGGATGGCAAGGAAATGTTTACTAAACAACAGAAATCAGTTTCTTGAAGATTTGCACATTATTTTGGTCGTAGTTTTTAAGATTCGCGACAAACCTACACTGTCCATGTTTTCTTTTTAGCACAGCTTCTATCTCTTTCCATAATCCTACTACACTTTTTTTTTTGTAAGAAAATCCAAAATTTTTTGAAGCCTTTGGATGTTCTTAACCTTTTGAGTTTTAAGCCTGAAAATGTTCTTAAATATTTTTCACCATATTGTGAGTATTTTTGTGCAATGTCCTAAGAAATCGGGTGTTTATGAGTCCGTTAAGCCTTTGAAAATGTCCTTAGCTTGTTCTTTTTAAATATTTTGACTTTGGAAGACTTGTTCTTATCTAGTTGGTTCTTATAATAAATATGCACAATAGTTCTTTCTGGTTGTAGAGAGTCAATTGCCTTCCAAATGACGTATCGATAAGACTAATCAGCAATCATCAGTAAAATGTTAGTTTTGGACACGGAAAATTTGGCCATCTTGACGACAAACTACAGATGACGTAACAAACGAGTCATTGTGTAGGTCCTAATCTAACAGTTATCATCTTTCAGTTTACTTAGCGCTCAAATAAGTAAAATCAATCAAAATCAAGCCCCTAGGAGATGGCAAGGATATGTCTACAGAAAAAAAAAATCAGCTTCACATAATTTTGGTTGTGATTTTTGAGATTTGCGATCGTGATGGCACAGAACCCTACACAGTCCATGTTTTCTTTCTAGCACAGCTTCTATTTCATTCCGTAAGATTACTAGACATGTTTTTTTGTAAGAACATCCAAAGTTTTTGAAGCCTTTAGATGTTCTTAACCTATTGAGTTTTAAGCCTGAAAATTTTCTTAAATATTTTCACCATCATATTGTTTAACAGTAATTTTGTGCAATGTCCTAAAAAATTGGGTGTTTCTGAGCCCGTTATGTCTTTAAAAACGTTTTTGGCTTGTTCTTAAATATTTTGACTTTGGAAGAATTGTTCTTACATAGTTTGCGGTTCTTATTAAAACATGCACAATAGTTATTATTGTAGTTATTGTAAAGAGTGGATTGCCTTCGGAATGACATATTGATAAGACGAATCAGCAATAATCATCAGTAAAATGTTAGTTTTGGACACGGAAAATTTGGCCATCTCGTCCAAATGGATGACGACAAACTACACTTGACGTAATAGTCGCGTCATTGTGGGGTCCTGACCTAACGGTTATCATCTTTCAGTTTACTTAGCGCTCATCAAGTTAGTGTTAATATGTTTACTAGATACAAACAAGTATAACGGGTTGAGACAATTTGTTTTGTAAACCTCCAAACAAACAAATAAATAAATGACAAGGGAAGTTCAGCTCTAACATTTCAAAGCTATGGTCCTTGGACCTGTTTTGAGATACTTTATGAGAAATTTTACAGAGTACATGATTAGGTGAAGTATAGTTTTTTAGATTTTGAGGCTATGAATCCGATAACTTTGGCAGTGATTGATTTTTGAGGGTCGTAGTTCCAGGAATTAATCTGACATGACAATAATGACGACATTTCGGTAGCGCTTTGTTATTAGGGAAGTTTCTTCAATGTTGAATGGGCGAAGATTTGGAAAAATTCTTTAAGCAAATCATTCAATGAATAATTGATATCTATGATGTATGGTTAAGTGAATCTAAAAACTGCAGAAATTTGGTCATACAGTGACCTCAGAGTCTTGCTCAACTTCGATGCGTCACTTCTCGTAGCTTTTATGTGTGTGATCTACCAGACATCAATGCTAGGTAGAAAGAGTACTTAAAACAGACAAATTTTTTATTTCAAATGAAAATAAAATTATGTCATAAACTGTCAGCTATAGTAAAAAATAATTTTTGAATGCTTTATGTCGTGCTTATAATTTTGGTGTTAATTGAAAATCGTATATTAACTTTTCCAAGCTTCTCTCGATTTACAGAGCAAAAATATCGGGTAAAGACCCTAAATTGGGAAGACAACCCTTTTCAATCTAATTTTTGTAAGCGTTTCAAAAATGATTAAGATTTTAATCAATCTTCATAACAAAACGTCACAAGTATCGTAGCATCAATTCAAATCAAAACGTCATTCGAAAGTAAACACTGTATCAATCGAAAAGAAAACACTCTACTAAAAGTATATCTAATAGAGTGTTTTGTCATTTAAAGACTCCAGAAATACAAGAGCTGGTTATTGGTGTGTCAAGAGAGAAAACAGAGAGGGATGAAAAGAGGCCATGATGGAAAAAAGTTTATTGTTGGGTGGAAGGGAAAGGGTTAGAGGAGAAGTGATATTGCAGTAGGTTTGATTCAGATTTGATTTTCACAAAATATCTTTTGATATATAATATAATTATGACTTTAAGCTTTAGTCCTTAGTAGTAGACTGGAGTCGTTTATAATAGGCGTGTTATATGATAATATGATAATTGTTATGGGATAGTATCAGTTTATACAACAAGCTGTCCCTCTTATTATCCTGTTACATCTGAATAAGTCGTCTACCATAGTAGGCTACCTTGCAAGTTTTATTTTAGAACATTCAAAATTTTTGAAGCCTTCGGGTGTTCTTAACATTTTGGGTTTTAAGCCTAAAAATGTTCTTAACATGTTCTTATTTTCACCATTATGAGTATTTTTGTCCAAATTCCTAAGAAATTGGATGCTTTAGAGGCCAGAAAGCCTTAAAATGTTCTTAATTTATTCTTAACATTTTGGCCATCGAAGCCTTATGTTCTTATATAGTTTGTTCTTATAAAAATCCGTGTAGTAGTAAACTTGGCAGTATGAAAAAAGTTTATACGGTAACATAAGCAAAAAATTAGTGATGTTCAAAGATAAAGAAATAAGAGTGTCTTTGCGTAAATAGAAATTGTGGTTGTCTTGATGTGCTAGTCGTGACATTATTGTATATTTTTAAGGAAAAAGTCAATTATAGCAAAGAACATTTCCAGTTATTTGTGGAACATTTTAAAACAAATTAAACATACTTTTTGATATAGTCTAAGCATACAGTATACATGCCATTAGATATAACCATTTAAAGGTCGAAAGGCTAGAGAGGAATCTTTAACTTTTCTCAAGCAAGAAAAAAGTGAATCCTTTAGATTTGCACCACATTTAAAATGACAGATTGAATCTAACGCTTTTGTTTTTGACGTTCTAATACTGAAAATCAATCTTTCTTATTATTTGTTATGGAGAAATTATTATCAAAGACTTTGTCAATAAGTGTGACATAACGTACCCCTTTCTCTAGAATGACAGAAAAATTCAATTTCCTCTTTTGTATTAAGTCATTTAAGTCATTTAAACTGTTCCTTTTCAAAGTTTAAAAGTATACGTTCTTGTTTTGACGAAGCATATTTTCGAAATCTAGTGATAGATCTTATTTTCAATCCGGCGTCCACAGGTCAAGCATTTTGACTATTTTTTCATGCAAGAGATTCCACTTTTAAACTCGATGGATATATCTACATATTATTTAGAAAACTTCTTCGAAGTCAATTATGCATGAATGGATGGGATGATAGCAAAGATGGGGTTATCTACTAAAGTCATAAATTGATTGGATTGTGGTTGGTTTAGTACTAGACCTTTGAAAGAACTTTAGTGAGCTTTGTTGAGTTGTTTTAAGCATGTTCGTGTATATATTTTTTATATTTTCAAACTATATAAGAACATAATTAATAATTGCATAATGTTTCAGTGGCAAAAATATTAAGGGTAAGTTAAGACTTCGCAGAATCTAAAATATCCAATTTGTTAGGGAATGGCACAAAAATTCTTACTAAACGTTGACTGGTGAATAACATTTTTAGTATATATTTGGGCTTAAAACTCAAAAAGTTAAGAACATCCAAAGCTTCAAAAAATTCGGATGTTCTTATAAAAAACATGTTATATTCAGTCCGAGGTCTTTGAGCCATTTAATATCCCTTTTTGTAGGTTGATCAAACAAACTTTCAAAAATCGAGCAAATAGCGAAACAATATTATTTGTGTAACAAGGCTAGCACAAATAAAGTCCAATCGAGGAAAATGGAATATCGAGCTAGCTAATTTAAATATTCTAGCTAGACTTTTAATGTTTTGTTAAATTAAAACCATCATGGAAGCCAACGTTCGACTCTGTAGAAGGCATTCTTTACACAAATCGAACGTTTGCTTCCATGTTAGCAGAAGTTATGTAACTATATAGTGACAAACTATGCGAAAGGTTCTTGAGCTATACAGAGAGTTGATTCAAAATGGTGTCTTTACTACGGTTTGAACAATATAGTGACATTTTTGGTTTCTACTTATGAAAATCTTCTTACCGAACAAAATTGGAGAGGATTCTAAAATATTTCAATTTAGTTGGATTGTGCATAGCCATATGAGAATTACATCGTGTGTAATTAAGATAAAATGAAATCATAATAGTTAGAATACAGTACGTTCACAAATGTCATAATTCATGTACACACTAGCTAGATAGGTTACCCGTGCACAGATTTCCTGTGAAAGTGTGTCCAGTTTTGAAGTCGAATGGTCCACCATGTTGCTTTCTATTTTACCTTAGATTTTCGAACGTTCGAATTGCAAAACATTCGAATCGCACGAGTCTCAGAATTGAAAACAAGATTACTATTATCACAGATTAATCAGCTCTATAACTGGACACGTTTCGTTTTTTATATGGGAAACCCGATTCAGTCAAGTAGTTAGAGATCAGTGAATACTCTACAGAGAAGAAAATTTTTTTAACTCTATAAAAAAATTTGGGTTTAATCTTTGGATAGAGGGAAAAAATGTTTCAGCTGAAACAGTATGGGATGAAAAAGGGTTTTTGAAAAGGTTTTTCTTTTGATAGGATTTAAACCCTTTCCACCACCTTAGGATTATCATAAAGACATGGTTTTTAACAATTCAAAGGGAGAGCTTTTGATCGAAATCTAAGGATCCGTTATTTTCTTTAATTATGATGAATTTTTACTTTCACTCTATTTTCAATACTTTCTCTCATTTTTAGAGACATAAAAATGAAAATCAAAGAACGATAAAATATATGTAAAGATAAAGAGTTGTGTAAAGAAGAACAGATTTTCACACCTTTAACAACTTCTGGTGCAAATTCTTTGAAATACGATCGAACAAGAAGTAGTTTAAGAAAATCACTTTTTCCATTAATTGAAAAACGTTGTTTTGTCCTCTCAACACTACTACAACAGAATTTAAAGTAGGGAATACCACAGGCGCAAATCAACCATGGATGATTTTATGTTGATGTGTGTCATTTTGACCATCTTACTATCCATCAGTGCCATCATACTCAACTCGGTGTGTATTGGAATAATTGCAAAATCACGATCACTAATGAAACGACCTTCAACTCTCCTTATATTGAACCTACTGGTCGTTCACTTTTTACAAGGATTCATTGTTTTCCCCTTTTACGCCGCAAAAAAGACCGACATTACGTCATACCGTAACCGACAGATTGTTTGTGACGGATTTCGATTCACATACATGGTATCATTTTACGCGGCAATCATGGCTGTGTTCCTCATAACGCTTGATCGTCTCCTAGCAACATGTTTTGTTCTTCGGTACCGTCAGATTGTTACTAAGAAACGGATTGCAGTCATGTTGGTTTTCAAATGGATCTACGTTATAGCGCTATGTCTCATCCCGTTCAAGGACAACGGAGATAGCAAGAAAAACATGCTCATACAATACAACAAAACAGTCTCCAAAAATATGACATCATCTCCTTTAGTTCAATTATCTCCCGAATGTCACTACCACCAATCACAGTTGTGGACAATTTTGATGCTTGTCATAAACTGTGCTCTACCATACGGTCTAGTCATCATCTTCTATTTTCGCATTTTATCCTCAATCAACATCATACAACATCGAACAGAGAGATCACGGACTTGTACCTCAACTAACCTAGTACCTTACAATGGTAACCTTGAAACAAACTCTCATTCTCAATCACCGCCTTGTCAGCGAACGGCATCTTTAAAAGACAAAGAACGAGAACAACTATACGCCATCACACGGACATGCATCATCATCGGTATATCATACTTGTTTCTATGGTTACCGTCTGTTATCTATTACGTCATTTTTCGCGCATGCCCAGAATGTTTTCCTGAGCATTGGGAAGAGACACGTGAGGAACAGTACGTAGCTTTCTTTATGAAGTTTTTAGCATTTCTTGACGCGACGGCCGCACCAGTGATTTATTGCGTGATGAGTATGGAATTTCGTAAACAAGCAAGACATAAAAAACATGAAAGTGATTCGTATGTCACAAAATCGCACTATTCAGCGGCACAACAGAATTATCAATACTAAAACCATGTATTAGAGGAGAAAACAAGTCTTTTGGACGTATCAATATGTGTTATGTATATATTTATAGGCTGTAGGTATTATTATACCATCAAAGGGATAGAGTTCTGTTAACCAGAGATTAATTGTGTCAAATGTCTTAAGTCATTGCTTTGCAACCATAGGTGGTTTTAGACCATGTCGAACTTATCAGAGGAAGAGATTTGTAATTGTAATTTCATGGTCTCTTAACGAGCCTCCTTCACACGTACTTGATTGTCTTAAATCCGCCATTGCCTGGGAACTGTAAGCTTACAGATCAAGAAATTATATAGAGTATGAGCCTTCCCTGTCTCCCATCAAAATTTATGAAGAAATGCTGAGAATCTCACCCACTCATCCACAAAGACCTTTCAGGGCCTATATAAAAGATTTTCTCATTTAGCACGTACTCGTTTTTAGTGCTTTTGGCAATCCCAATCAATCTTACTCCTTCTTGAATTAGAACTATGCAAAGGTCATAAGTTAAAAATTTAATTTAGAAAAGAGGGGCGTGTTATTTGGTCCATTAAAGCTTTATACAAATCAATACAATATGTTATGTTCTTGTTACTTTTGTTCATTTTAAAAGGTAGCGAGTGGTAAATCTCGGCAAGCAAGCAAAAAAACTTATGAAAATTCAATCTTACCAGTAGCAGTGCTGGTATCTTCTGTTTCATCATTGATTTCCAAAACTTTATCAATATTCTTTTGCGCCGTTTTCAATGCAGTCTTTGCATATGATGAGTACTTTGATAACGCACCTGGGTCAAACCAACTCATTTTGTTTGCAAATTTATTTCATAACAAATTATTTGATTTTTCTGAAAAACACTGAAAAAGATAACATAATGATATTTTAATTAGAGGATATTAGAATCGTATAAAAGTCTAAACTTGACGAGCTTAAAAACAAAGACTGAAGTTAATGTAGTATAGTATGTACCGCTAAAAAAACCCTTCACATGAGTATTTTCACTGTATCTCAAAAAAAGTAGACAGAGCAAGTTTCACAAAAAAACATTCATCGCAGCCTTTGTTTTAGAGCTCCATGGTAGTAGAAATTCGTAATTAATCTAAATACTCAAAATCAAAATCCAATGTTTTTCATGCAATAAATGTTCCTCAAAAGAGAACATACAAATTTGATCCGAAGATCAACAGAAAGGCCCATACTGAAATAACCCCTCCCTCACAAAGGAAAAATAAAGTTGGGATGTTTCATATACACCAGAATATTTTGCATGTCTAACCGTGTATTTATAATTACTATCTGTATGCGCAGCGTCGCACGCTATGTGTCCCAATTTAACCAATCACAATACATCTAAAATACTCTAACGGAAGAAAGATAGCTGCCTATTGATGATAAGATTTTGACTAAAATTAAGATTAATAAATAAAATGTTGATAAAATAAAGGAGAAAAAAGATAACATTGCATTGCAATTTTTAACCACAATTAAGTAAATGGCTTAGAAGAATTATATTTTAGATCCGTTTTGCCATCGTGGCTAGCCTTCCTGGAAAGACATTCGCGGGTGACTTTAAAAGACTTTAAAAAGTTTAGAAAGTCATAGGGAGCCACTATATTGTAAACAGAAAGTTTTAAAGAGCATCTGAATAAGAAGGTTGGCATATTTGCGAAGAAGGTTGATTTTAACCCATCCAGCACCCAGGCACATAGAAAATAGTATCTTGGCGTCTCAAAGTTAGTCCAGTGGTAGAATATCTGCATAAGGTGCAAAAACATGATAGTTCAATGCAATGAAGAGGAGGCTTTGTAGAGGAGCTTTGTTAGATTTTCTAAAGCTTGGTTTCCACTGTGTGATAACATGTGATAATGTGTGACAGACAGCCTGTCTGGAACACACTATCTCAAAATAAAATTCTATCTCATCGTGGAAACGTTTAAAAAGAGTTTTTATCACGCGTTATCTGTGATAGTGTGTTCTTGGATTGAAATGAATTTCATTCAATCCAAGAACACGAAAATTGTGTGAGATAACGTGTGACAAGAAAGTTCAAAAGGCGCCCCGACACACCTGGTGTATTCTACGTCACATTTCTTTGTTATTTCAATTTTCCTTTGTTAAAAATATAATAGAAAGCAAATTCCATAGTTTGCTATTACAAATTTTCCCTCTTTCTACGAGCGGATATGGCAGATGCGTTTCCACTAAACAAAATTTTATCTCAAGTTTTTTGTCACACACTATCACACACTATCACAAGTTATCACACAGTGGAAACCAAGCTTAAAACTTTTTACAAAACTTTGTAAACACACACGTTTTAGCGTATTAAAAATATATAGAAGATAGAAGATTGCTACAAGGCTTTTTCTTATGCCTTTCCAGGCATATTAGAAGCTCAATCTAAATTTACAAAAACTGCCCCTAGGTTAAAGTTCTTGGAAAAATCCCTGAATGCATATTTCAACGACAAACAACCAACATGCATGATTTAGCAGTAAAAAGCAAAATATTGTGAAAATATTGTCTCCTAGCAACATTGAAGTAGAAAAGGAGAATGATGTTTTATGCATGGCAAAGGTTTTTATCATATGCGTACCGCCTTCAAAGTCAAGTCCCCGCAAAATCTCAAAATTTTGTGGATTAGTAATTCCAACAAAGATTTATCCAATTAAAGCATATGATAAAAACCTTTGCCATGCATAAAACATCATTCTCCTTTTCTACTTCAATGTTGCTGTGAAATTTTAAAGGGATGCTAACGTCAGAGTTTAAAAATTGTCCAAAGCCAATGAAATTCTAAATTTGTGCATTGCAAAAAAACATGATAACAAACTCAAATATCTTAGTATATAAGAGGTTGTATTATACTCTATGGTCATAGTATGCTATGGTTAAACCTGACTGCGTCTTGCAACATTTCCACTGCACTAGACAGTCTAGACAGTAAACAACATAACAACATACAGATGATATGGTAACGCAATCGAACAATTAAAAAATGCAATCGAACACAATAGAATCTGAAATTGTGGTATTGAAATATTCAATTGAGATTCTATCGTGTTTGACAATAAAACTTCAATCAGTCTATACACCTTTTGTGTATTTGCAAAACAGATAACCGCACATTATTTTGATACTCTTCACCGTTTGGTCTCTGTAGGTAATCCTAAACAAACCTGTTTTTGCCTGTGTTTCCTTAGGGAAATTTTTTTTTTAGATTTTCTAAGGTTCTGTCAATCAAAATCTCTGCAAATTTTAGTATGCTTTTTCTATTCATGATCCTCAGTGTAGGTGGAACTTTGATATTCCATGATTACAATTTTGCCAGCTTTTTAGCAATTTTTGTCTCACTAACTCAAATCCTACAACCTCTTTACCTTTAAAAGGAAGATCAAAATTAGAATTTTTCAGCGTTCTGAAAAAAATGCATTGCCAAAATATTTTCATCTTCACAGGATTGGTTCTCAAGCGCTAACTACATCTTTTCGGTCAATAGGTTTTTTCTGACGTTTTTCTTTCAAAGAATATCAATCATTTTTGTTTTTCCCTATGAATAGATTGCGTTTTTGCGCGGGAGAATAAAGATTAGACAGCAATATTGTGCAGATAAGAAAACAGGTTAGCTTTTTCTAAGCAAGGAATATTGAAGTTCCACCTACACTGACATTATAACACCCTGCAGGGTATTTTCAAAGCACTTTTTAACGACCGTTATTGTGGCAAAAATTCAATTCAAAATTGAGTTTTCAAACTCAATTTTGTGAAGAAAAAGAATGAAAAAGTTAAATTATGCAAAGTAGAGAATTCACCGCAAAAAAAAACTTAACGGAAAAAAATTAAGTTAAATGATCTATACCATTCACCATTAAAACACTCCAAAAACATTTCAAATAAAGGTTGTTTTTCATAATCAATATTAAAATTTTAGGCTAAGATGCTTGAAAACACCTTTTCAGGATGTTCGGAGGGCAAAAGTTTTCTTTGTCGTCCAATCATGGTGGGAAACATTTAATAACACTACATTTAACGTTGTTACTAAAAGTGGTAACGGTAGGTAACGATAGGTAACGACAAGTAACGGTAGGTAACGACAGGTAACGATGAAGTAACGGTCGGTAACGATGAAGTAACGCAAGTAACGAGGGGTAACGAAAAAGTAACGAAGTAACGATGGGGAAAAAGCTGAAAATGGTGGCCCTGACGTGTCGATGAACTATCAAAATTTGTAAATTTCTGCACCAGAGCTAATGGTTCCAGTGATTTTGGGACCTAAACCGACCGACTTAACGACTCTGGTTAATCTATTCAGGAATTTGGGAAATCTGATGATTGTACAGCAAGATCTGATCGTTCTGGTGAATATGACTGTGGAGATAATAAATCCAATTGTTTTTATTGTAAATTGGTGTTTGTGAATAAACTGAAAGATTTGACGGCTTTGATGAATCAATGCTGCTGGTCAATGCAATGATGGAATCAATGGTGCTGGTCAATGCAATGATGGAATCAATGGCGCTGGTCAATACAATGCTGGAATCAATGGTGCTGGTCAATACAATGATGGAATCAATGGTGCCAGTCAATAGAATGATGGAATCAATGGTGCTGGTCAATGCAATGATGGAATCAATGGTACTAGTCAATGCAATGATGAAATCAATGGTGCTGGTCAATGCAATAATGGAATCAATGGCGCTGTTCAATACAATGCTGGAATCAATGGTGCTGGTCAATACAATGATGGAATCAATGGTGCTGGTCAATGCAATGATGGAATCAATGGTGTTGCTCAATACAATGATGGAATCAATGGTGCTGGTCAATACAATGATGGAATCAATGGTGCTGGTCAATGCAATGATGGAATCAATGGTGCTGGTCAATACAATGATGGAATCATTGGTGCTGGTCAATACAATGATGGAATCAATGGTGCTGGTCAATGCAATGATGGAATCAATGGTTCTGGTGGAATCATTGGTTCTGGTGAATTCAATGGTGGAATCGATGGTGGTGTACTGGTGGATTCAATGCTGCACTCACCAATGGTACTGTTGTGCAGGTGAATGAAGGTTAGAGATTGTGCATTTTTGTAAGCATCATCTTTATAAGAAATCTATCCATAATTTTTTATTCAAGGGGTATTGACTTTCGGCGATGGGTTCTTCCAAAGCAAGTTAGGGATTGTGAAAATTGTGATAATTTTTATTTTTCTTATAAGCATCATCTTTATAAGAATACAATCCATAACTTTTAACTCAAGGGGTATTGACTTTCGGCGATTGGTTTATTCAAAGCAAGTTAGGGGTTGTGCAAAATGTGAACATATTTATTTTTCTTATAAGCATCATCTTTATAAGAATACAATCCATAACTTTTGATTCAAGGGGTATTGACTTTCGGCGATTAGTTCATTCAAAGCAACTTGGGGTTTGTGCAAAATGTGAGCATATTTCTTTTTCTTATAAGCATCATCTTTATAAGAATACAATCCATAACTTTTAATTCAAGGGGTATTGACTTTCGGCGATTGGTTTATTCAAAGCAAGTTAGGGGTTGTGCAAAATGTGAACATATTTATTTTTCTTATAAGCATCATCTTTATAAGAATACAATCCATAACTTTTGATTCAAGGGGTATTGACTTTCGGCGATTGGTTCATTCAAAGCAACTTGGGGATTATGCTAAATGTGGGCATATTTATTTTCCTTATAAGCATCATCTTTATAAGAATACAATCCATAACTTTTGATTCAAGGGGTATTGACTTTCGGCGATTGGTTCATTCAAAGCAACTTGGGGATTATGCAAAATGTGGGCATATTTATTTTCCTTATAAGCATCATCTTTATAAGAATACAATCCATACTTTTGATTCAAGGGGTATTGACTTTCGGCGATTGGTTCATTCAAAGCAACTTGGGGATTATGCAAAATGTGGGCATATTTATTTTCCTTATAAGCATCATCTTTATAAGAATACAATCCATAACTTTTGATTCAAGGGGTATTGACTTTCGGCGATTGGTTCATTCAAAGCAACTTGGGGTTTGTGCCAAATGTGAGCATATTTATTTTTCTTATAAGCATCATCTTTATAAGAATACAATCAATAACCTTTGATTCAAGTGGTATTGACTTTCGGCGATTGGTTCATTCAAAGAAACTTGGGGATTGTGCAAAATGTGGGCATATTTATTTTCCTTATAAGCATCATCTTTATAAGAATACAATCAATAACTTTTGATTCAAGGGGTATTGACTTTCGGCGATTGGTTCATTCAAAGCAACTTGGGGTTTGTGCAAAAGGTGAGCATTTTTATTTTTCTTATAAGCATCATCTTTATAAGAATACAATCCATAACTTTTGATTCAAGGGGTATTGACTTTCGGCGATTGGTTCATTCAAAGCAACTTGGGGTTTGTGCAAAATGTGAGCATATTTATTTTTCTGATAAGCATCATCTTTATAAGAATACAATCCATAACTTTTGATTCAAGGGGTATTGACTTTCGGCGATTGGTTCATTCAAAGCAACTTGGGGTTTGTGCCAAATGTGAGCATATTTATTTTTCTTATAAGCATCATCTTTATAAGAATACAATCAATAACTTTTGATTCAAGGGGTATTGACTTTCGGCGATTGGTTCATTCAAAGCAACTTGGGGTTTGTGCAAAAGGTGAGCATTTTTATTTTTCTTATAAGCATCATCTTTATAAGATTACAATCCATAACCTTTGAAGGTTTTGAATTTTGGTGATCGGTTCATTCAAAGAAAGTCAACGATTTCACATAAGAATAGTATTTTAATTAGCTTATGATTAAGCTCTTAACAATTTGATTGCCATTCACTGATTGCTCGTTTCTTAATTGATTCTTGTGCAATTGACATTGCAGCAAAATTTTAGCATTCCATTCTGCAAATCAATTTAACAAAACAATATTACATTGAGGATAAGATGCGTTTTAAAATGAAAAGTCCAAAATTCCAATCACCGAAATTCGAAACCTTCAAAGGTTGTGGATTGTAATTTTATGAAGATGATGCTTATAAGAAAAATAAATATGCTCACATTTTGTACAACCCCTAACTTGCTTTGAATAAACCAATCGCCGAAAGTCAATACCCCTGGAATCAAAAGTTATTGATTGTATTCTTATAAAGATGATGCTTATAAGAAAAAGAAATATGCTCACATTTTGCACAAACCCCAAGTTGCTTTGAATGAACCAATCGCCGAAAGTCAATACCCCTTGAATTAAAAGTTATGGATTGTATTCTTATAAAGATGATGCTTATAAGAAAAAGAAATATGCTCACATTTTGCACAAACCCCAAGTTGCTTTGAATGAACCAATCGCCGAAAGTCAATACCCCTTGAATTAAAAGTTATGGATTGTATTCTTATAAAGATGATGCTTATAAGAAAAATAAATATGCTCACATTTTGCACAACCCCTAACTTGCTTTGAATAAACTAATCGCCGAAAGTCAATACCCCTTGAATTAAAAGTTATGGATTTTATTCTTATAAAGATGATGCTTATAAGAAAAATAAATATGTTCACATTTTGCACAACCCCTAACTTGCTTTGAATAAACCAATCGCCGAAAGTCAATACCCCTTGAATCAAAAGTTATTGATTGTATTCTTATAAAGATGATGCTTAAAAAAAAATTAAATATGCTCACATTTTGCACAAACCCCAAGTTGCTTTGAATGAACCAATCGCCGAAAGTCAATACCCCTTGAATTAAAAGTTATGGATTGTATTCTTATAAAGATGATGCTTATAAGAAAAATAAATATGCTCACATTTTGCACAACCCCTAACTTGCCTTGAATAAACCAATCGCTGAAAGTCAATACCCCTTGAATCAAAAGTTATTGATTGTATTCTTATAAAGATGATGCTTATAAGAAAAATAAATATGCTCACATTTTGCACGAACCCCAAGTTGCTTTGAATGAACCAATCGCCGAAAGTCAATACCCCTTGAATCAAAAGTTATGGATTGTATTCTTATAAAGATGATGCTTATAAGAAAAATAGATATGCCCACATTTTGCACAAACCCCAACTTGCTTTGAAAGAACCCATCGCCGAAAGTCAATACCCCTTGAATTGAAAATTATGGATTGATTTCTTATAAAGATGATTCTTACAAAAAATGCACAATCCCTAACTTGCATTCACCTGCACAACAGTACCATTGGTGAGTGCAGCATTGTATCCACCAGTACACCACCATCGATTCCACCATTGAATTCACCAGAACCATTGATTCCATCATTGCATTGACCAGGACCATTGATTCCATCATTGTATTGACCAACACCATTGATTCCATCATTGCATTGACCACCACCATTGATTCCATCATTGTATTGACCAGCACCATTGATTCCATCATAGCATTGACCAGCACCATTGATTCCATCATTGCATTGACCAGCATCATTGATTCCATCATTGCATTGACCAGCACCATTGATTCCATCATTGCATTGATCAGCACCATTGATTCCATCATTGCATTGACCAGCACCATTGATTCCATCATTGCATTGACCAGCACCATTGATTCCATCATTGCATTGACCAGCACCTTTGATTCCATCATTTCATTGACCAGCACCATTGATTCCGTCATTGCATTGACCAGCAGCATTGACCAGCAGCATTGATTCCATCATTGCATTGACCAGCAGCATTTATTTCATCATTGCATTGACCAACACCATTGATTCACCAAAGCCGTCAAATCTTTCAGTTTATTCACAAACACCAATTTACAATAAAAACAATTGGATTTATTATCTCCACAGTCATATTCACCAGAACGATCAGATTCTGCTGTAAAATCATCAGGTTTCCCAAATTCTTGAATAGATTAACCAGAGTTGTTAGGTTCTCCCAAAATCACCGGGACCATTAGTTCTGGCGCAGAAATTTACAAATTTTGATAGTTCGACACCTCAGGGCCACCATTTTCAGCTTTTTCCCCATCGTTACTTCGTTACTTTTTCGTTACCCCTCGTTACTTGCGTTACTTCATCGTTACCGACCGTTACTTCATTGTTACCTGTCGTTACCTACCGTTACCTATCGTTACCTACCGTTACCACTTTTAGTAACAACGTACATTTAAACTAAAATTATCAGACCTAAACGGTGGTAAGTGAAAGTGCTTGGAAAATATCCTATGCTGACAGTGCAGATAAAACTTCAATATTCCAGGATTAGAAAAAGCTATATATGTTATCTATTTTCTTTAAAGAATCAACAAGCCATCAACATCAATAAATTCCACACATTTCCTCATTCAAAAGTTTTAAAATTATCTGCCATTGCATTATGACTTTCCTGAAGCCATTCCAAAATTAACCAATCGGTATTGGAATTCCTATGGGAGTTCTTTTCCGAGATTTGTAAAATAGCTAAGTCGGCAAAAAAAATTTTCCTGGGGGTTTGAGGAGAAAACAAAACTGCCATTATTTGTTTTTATTCAGCCACATATTTAAATCTACGCTATCACATGCTTAAAATGAATATAATAAGTAAATAATGTTAATTATATTATTTGTATATTTCAGAAAATAAACACTTACAAAATGAGATTATCATTCCCCGTATTTGGATCATTCTATCATGGGGGCAAAATAAGACGGAATTAAGTAGCGTCCTAGGTCATGATTGTCGCCTTATCTCTATTTGTCCGCATGAGAATGCGCGCAAGCTAATCATTTTTTCCTGTATGCTAATACGGAAAACAAAAGTGATCGATATTCTTCGAAGGAAGAACGTCAGAAAAAAACTGTTGACCAAAAGATGTATTTTGTGGTTGAGAAAAAAAGGCATTGCCAAAATTTTTTCATCTTCATAGGATCACATGAAGATGAAAAAATTTTGGCAATGCCTTTTTTTCGAAACCCTAGAAAACTTTAATTTTGATCTTCCTTAAACTAAAAGAGGTTGCAGGATTAGGGTAAGCGAGGCAAAAATTGCTAAAAATCTGGTAAAATCGTAATCCTCAAATATTGAAGTTCCTGCCACACTGCCTGAAATTTTTTTGCCAAAAAGAAACAAAAAGTTAGAAGCTGAAAACCCACTTTCCTTCTTAACCAGGACCCTCCCGGCGCTCCATAAACTTCCAGAGTTTCTTGGAGCAGCTAAAAAAACACTATTTTCCTCTCTGGAAAGCAGAGCTCTTCCGGTGCTTTCGGAGCAAGTGATTTTTAACACGTTCTAAAGTTCTAAAAAATCGTTACATATATACAAAAAATATTTGTGCCGGGGGATGGACTTTGGTCAAATAAAAAATTTCTGTCTTTTGAGGATGATGGTTCGTTCAGCCATTAATGAAATTGAATTTGTCACATTATATTCGAAAGTATCACTGCACTGGTCGAAATAACTGAAAAAACCATGAGACGGCTGATTTTTTAAAAACACGCACACGTGCAGTTAGTTTTAACATGATTAGCACAGCAAGCCACAAGTGTTTCAACCAGTATTCCAACGAAGCCATATTTTGGTTTGTACAGAAATTTCACCCGCTCAAATCAAAACATCAAAATGGTCAATCTCACTAAAGCAAAACATTGCCGCCACGGCATTTCCCTGGATAAAAATTCTGGTCACGTGACCATCCGTGATTTTAGACCAATGAAAACGCTTCATTTACCTGGATTAAAGTTGTGTCTACACTAACACGCGGGAACCAGAGGGAAAAAGAGAGAAGAGACCGGGGGTAAAATTAAATTTTTCTCCCTTCTTGCGGCCATTTATTTAAGAAAGGGGTGTTATATCATAAATAAATTATGTAAGTAAGGCGAATGATAAAAAATGTTTTGTTTCCGGAATGCGGGTGAAGGAAAAAAGTTATCATGCGGCCGGCCGGAAAATAATTTTTTTTTGCTATTTTTGATAATTTATGGCTCATTGAAATAGAGTTTTAAGAATAACTTTTATGTATAAACACAGCATAAATTATGTCCTAAATTACAACAAGTACGGACTACTAACGAACGAAAGTTTGCGGCCGGGTCAGAAAAAAAATTTTTTTCACCCGGCCGGTTTCCGGAAACAAGAAATTTTTTTGTTTCGCCTAAGTGATATTTTAAGTAACAAGCGGTTTGTGTAATTTACGATGCGCGATCCAACGATTCACGATGCCTGATGCACGATCCATACATATATTATGTTAATTATTCTAATTATGCACGAATAAGTTTTCATAAAGCTAGCTACAAACATCATATAACAATAACGAAAAAAACATTCAAAAAGAAGGGGAAATAATTTATCATAATCAGAATGATTAAGGCGTAGTGGTATAGTGGTTATCGTGCTTGACTTCTGTCCAGGAGGCTCGAGTTCGATACCCACAGTGGCACTACGATTCACTTGGCAAGTGAATGCTCCTTCGCCCGGGTCAACCCATGCCATGTGAGGGGAATTGGGTACCATAACTCTGATACAAGAGTATGGGTAGATATTCCAGACATTGTGGTGTGCTGAGACACTTAGGAGGTTCTACACCTGCGGGAACATCCGTTCTCCCGTGTAGTTCGAGTGTCATAGTATACACCATGGCTCGGCAGCTCGCATCTGCAGGGTTGCAATGTCTGCTTGCGCTGTGATTCCTACTCCATCGTGGGTAGGACCCATTCCGATGCATCGGAGGGCATATATATCTATATATATCTATATCTACCTCCGCCAAACTAAATCTTTGGTCACTTTCAAATCCAAAGCTAAATCATATTTTTTCCAATAATCATACAGAGATTAATATATAATATGTATATCTTTTTTTTTCTTTTTTTTTTTTAAATATTCGTGAAGTCATTCTTTGTTGCCTATCGTTCTTGTTTCAGTTTCCGTATTCGTTCTTGTTCTGTTCACAGTGGCCCTTCGTGGAAACAATTCTCCAGCTGCCTAAAAGCTTTTGAATTTTTCGGAGCATGCCACTTAAAACATATGTTATTATTATTATTATTATTATTATCTAATCAGAATGATTAAAATAACTTATATCTTCTGTGTAGAAAAAAAAACACAAATTGATAGCGAGAGAAAGAAAATGTTCGCCGCATGGCTCACCTGTTTTTAAAATGAAAGAAAAAGCCTTGACGTCATAGAAAAGTTTTGGCGCAAACTCATTTTTGTACGTTCATTATTTTTTTAAGAACAGTGAATAAGGTAAATAAGGAATTATTGCCTACATAATTACTTTTGGCATGTTCTTATAAAAGCCTTTCACCAACTGAATTCCAATTGGTGCTTTTATTTATTTGATCTTTTTCTTTGTTTGATGATCAAGTTAATTTCAAAAAAGGTGAGTTTGTACACGCGCTCTTCATTAAAAAACGTCTTCCCTACTTTACCACAACATTGTAAATTTTTGTTTATAACCCTGTCTCAATCCAATGCATTTAGTTGGTTTAATCGGAGAAACGTTTTTTTTTTTAATAAAGAAAGGAAAAAAATATTACAAGATATTCAATTCAAAGCACGGGCAAAAAAGTTTATGTTTTAATTTGATTTGATTGTTGAGGTTAAAATATATACACGCATACTTTAAATTGATTTTCCAGGAATACAAAAGAAGGAATTAAAATTATGTGATTACTAAAACCTGTAAATGCATAATTAGAATAATTAACATAATATATGCATGGATCGTGCATCGTGCATCGTGAATCGTTGGATCGCGCATCGTAAATTACACAAACCGAGTAACAAGTTCATTAACAATTTTATTTTGAAGTTTGTTTTTAAAAACAAACCCCCCCCCCCGTGCTAGATGATAATTTCATTTTCTTAACTTATGGACCCATTTGGAAGTATCCGAATACAGATCATTTGGCAGTATAGTTGCATGCAGCCTATACAAGAATTGGAATCTAAAGTCTGAAGTCGTAACTCCTTGCCAGTGAGAGAAATTTTTAGTTGGCAGAAACTGACTTTAGGCTGGTTTGGAAATCTTTTTATTTTGAAATGTAATCTTCACTTTAGATGAATACTTTTATTTATTTGGATTCATGAAAGGTTCAAGGTTTGTTTACTTTTTATTTCAAATTATTTCATTGATTTATTGAGCTGCAATAGCTGATTGAAAAACGAAGATTTTTGATAGTTATCAGCATTGGCTTGGCCGCCATTTTGAATTTCGATTTTTTTCTCCTGTACTCGGCAATTTAGATGTTGTTCGTAATACGCGATTTGGCTTACGCGTAACACTTGTGAAGCTCTATCGTAATTATATCATGACGTGGATATTGTGCTCTGAAGCACAAATAAACAGCACTTTTTTTTCGATATTTTGTCAGTTCAGTTTTTGATTTGAGATTCTCTGGCAATGTGTTTGTATATGTGTCAAATTTCTATTTAAAGTTGGTCTAATGTAATGTGTCGACATCCGTCTTCTAATTTCGACATCCTTCTTTATAGATAGAGGAATAGACCTTTTTTCAAAGAGGCCACCCTGTTGAATAATTATGTAGTCCAGCAGAAAAACAATGATACACCCATGCATATTTATTACAATATGCATGAAACAGTAATTATGCATTGCTGTTAGGGTGCGCTCTCGTCGGGATTTTTTGCGTGGAAAAAGTCGAAAATCAAAATTAGAACATTCCATCCATCATAACTTATCCTTAACAACTCCAAACTTGTTCATTCTTTTTTTTTAAATACTCAGAATTTATCAGAGAAAACAAAGAAAAAAACCCCATCCAATTACCTACCTTCAATAAAAAGATATACCATTTATTAGACATCAAGGTGAAAAAATGGCGACTCGGAATTCGTGGCACCACCGTCTACCTTGACCACCATTTTTCAAATGGCTATCGCTAATGAGCTGGATTAGTTATAGACTCGCGGTTTTTTTTATAAAACACGGGAAAGATAGTACTTTAGTTTGTCACGTGGTAGCCTTTTCGATAATCTACGGGCCGTCTTTAAATCGAGAAAAAAGAAGAAATTTCGATTTTTCGGCACTTTCCTGAAATTTTTATCAGGGCTACCATATATGGTTGGAAAGCTAAGGGTTTCAGCTTTTAATTGGTAAAATTTGTTTTTAGCTATCATTTCCAGCTCATTAGCGATAGGCTAAAGTTTAATAGTCATCGGGCCGATTTTCAGACCGCGCCAGCAAAACTCCTCACGCCCCGCCACACGGAAGACTAGATTTCATCCGCCATTTTTGGCGCGATTTTGGTGCTTCCGAAAATTATTTTTTGCTGGCGTGGTGTAAGGAGGCGATTCTTTGAAAAGGTGTTTTTTTGTGGTTTGAAAATGGAATAACTTTGGAACTACTTAACCAATTTTAACAAATGACCCCTCATTTTTCTCACAAAGGTAAGGACTTTCAAATAAAATTAGTTTGGTTTTCAAAATTTGAGGGGAAAATTTTGGCCTGACCACCCTATAATGCTTTATCATTGTTTGTATGGACTACATAATTATTCAACAGGGTTGCCTCTTTGAAAAAAGGTCTATAATAAGAAGGTCGAAATCACTGATAGACTAAAGATTTTTCCTCTCATGGCGCTAATCAAATTCAATTAGCAATCCCGACCTTCCTCAGTTTCCATTAATTGTTCCTATCTCTAAAGAAGGGTGTCGAAATTAGAAGACGGATGTCGGCATTAGACCAACAACTTACGACGGTAAGCATTGTATTGTTCAAATAGTAAAGAGAAAAGAGGCAAGTCTTGTCTAGTCTAATTTTCAGCTGTCAGGTGACGTGAAAAGAATATCAGAGCTTATTTATATCAAAAATAAAACACAAATTTTGCATGGCCATGGCCCATGGGGCTGACTACCTTACCATCTTAAATCTTTTGACTAAACACTACACAGAATGGGTGTTCTCGTTTAAATTACAAGAGTTTATCTCTTTAAAGATCTTCTATCTGTAAGCTATTCCTTGAAAAAAAACAAAAGCTACCTGAGCCGACACCGAAAAAAACACCACCAAAAGCAAACCAAAACTGACCACATCGACATTTTTTCGTCCTCCATTTTGAAATCTTGTTGTGATGTTTCGAGGTATTGCTAAAAGCCAAAATGTACGCTAAATGGCTTGGTTTTAGAACAGAAAGCGCGCGAAATTCGAATTTCTTTTTTAAATGTTTTGTATTTACAATTTTTTCGCACAGCCAGTTGTCAGCTGGTCAGTGTTCGTGTTTGGACTTTTACAGTAATTGCAACAATTCTCTTTGAAGATAAAAAGCTTTCATTATGTCTTTGGACCAAGTTGTCAATGCTGATGCAGAGGAAGAATTGGCAAGCGAAGATGAAGATGAAATCTTTTTTCAAGACATCGATATGCTTCAAAACCATGGAATTGTAATAACTAACTCCCTTTTTTATTTTTAACACTTCCTCTATTTTAGTTTGATTGTTGTATTTTATTTTACTAATTTATCTTTTTTGTGACATGACATCTTTCTATTCACAGAATGCAGCAGACATAAAGAAGATCAAGACTGCTGGAATCTGCACAATCAAGGTTTGAAACAGTGATTCGTTTTTGAAAGTGATTTTTATGGATGGATGGGTGGGAAAATGGAGGAGGGTACAAACATGCCTTTTCGGACCTTCAAAATCCTTCTAATGGATCGTTAAAATAAAGCATAAAATCTAATTTCATTGCTCTAAAGGTTTAGAAAGAATGTACAGAGTCCCAGAATTGTTTAAAACTTTTTTCAGGTGGTACCTACACGCTTTTTTTATAATAATAATATTGTTTTACAAATTCGCAGGCCACCGTGCGGACACATGGGCCTCTATGAATCGCTCATACATTTTGGGTTAATTATTTACATTGTTAATATAGACAGGTATGCAACAATAGTGACACTTTCAATCATATTCAAACTTTTTAGCTTTCCAGGCCACACTAAGGGTCTCTTTAAATTCTTCCACTGAGGATGAGTTGAGTTGACTACTTTAGAAGGCAACTATTCCACTGCTTAATGCCCCGATAGTATAGGGAGTTACTCTGCGGACCGCGAACACCATCGTTCCCAAAGATTACTACTAATTCAGAGTCGTGCGTTCTCATAGGTCTCCCTCGCTGGTTACATTTCTTAGGGATGCAAGATTTGTCATAGTAGTTTAGATGTTTAAAGATCTCAACCATGTCACTTACCTCGCGTCTGTATTTTAGACTAGTTATTCCGATTCTTTGCATTCGATTTTCATAGCTTAGCTGTCCACATGTCTCAACTGTTTTAGATGCGCGTCGCTGAACACCTTCTATCAATCTCGCGTGTTTTTTCAGTTTTGATGACCAGATAACCTGGGCGTATTCTAAGTGTGGTCTGACAAATGTTACGTACAGTTTTCGAAACAGTTCTGGAGTGAGGTACGTGAAGGTCCGCCTGATAAGACCAGCCATTGAATTAGCTTTTTTCACCTGATTTGATATGTGTTGGTCAAAGGAGAGATTCTTATCTTCCAAGAACCAATTTATACTCCCACTGAGGCTTCAGTTGGTGGCACTATGTTATACATATCAAAAAATCTATCTTACGAACCTCGTAAAGACCTTGACTCTATACTTTATAGTCCAACTCTTCTTGAGTCTACTTTTGCCGAAATCTCTCTTCCAAATTCTACTAATACTATTGTTGGATCAATTTACAAACACCCACTTCTTTCTCTCGATGACTTTAACAAACTCCTGGAACCTCTTTTAAATAAAATCGACAAAGAAAACAAACAAATTCTTCTTCTTGGTGACTTCAATATTAACCTCTTGAACGCATCGTCTGACCATAACATTTTATCTTACCTGAATAACCTTGGCTCACACTTTCTTATACCTAATATTTTTCTTCCTACTCGTATTACTGACCATTCTATGACACTTATTGACAACATCTTTTCTTCAATTTCCGAGAAACCTAGCTTCTCTGGAAATTTGCTTTACTCTATCTCTGATCACCTTCCCCGATTCTACCTTGTTTGTGGTTCTTCTAATATCAAAAAGCCTGGTAAAACTTTCAGGAAAGACTGGAAGAATTTTGACCAACAAAATTTATTCTAGATTTTCTTGATATTGATTGGGCAAACAAATTATATCACATGACAGATGTTGATCAAGCTTTCCAAAATTTTTATGATTTAGTTAAAAAACTTATCGATCAACATGTTCCAACTGTTACCGTGACAAAGCGCCAACAAAAGACCAGAGCAAAACCATGGATTACCCCTGGAATAATTAAATCTATCTCGCAACGCCAATTTTACTCCAGAAAATACATCAAAACGAAAGACCCAATTATGAAATCTTTTTATTATCAACGCTACAAAACTTACAAAAACCTTATAGTTACTCTTACACGTAAGAGTAAAAATAATCATTACTCTCATTATTTCTCTGTCCATGCTACTAATATTCTTAAAGTTTGGGAAGGCATAAGAGAGATCATTGGTTCAAACTCTAAATCTTCTCCCTCCTCTGTTCGTGTTGATGGTCTTCTAACATCTGATCCAAAAGTTGTTGCCAATGGCTTCAATCACTTCTTTACATCCATTGCAGATACTGTTCGCTCCAACATTGGTCCAACCAACCGTCATTTTTCCCATTATCTTAAGAACCGCATCAGAAATTCTATATTTCTTGACCGTGTCAACCCAGCTGAAGTCTTGTTAATTATTAATTCCCTTTCTCTAAATAAATCATCTGGTCCTAATAGTATCCCCCCAAAACTCCTCCGCCTTCTAAAATTTGATCTTTCTGGGCCACTATCCTTTCTTTTTAACCTTTCTTTTGAATCTGGTTCTTTCCCCACAATGCTTAAACTTTGCAAAGTAATTCCCGTTTTCAAAAACAAAGGCTCCCCTAGCTATAAGCATAAAGCTCGTACCCAAAAATTTTAGAAATGTCAAAAAATGAAGGTCTTCAAATCTCTCTAAAACCTATTTTTATAGGAACCTATGGTATTTTGTAGCAAAAAGCAAAAAAAATTAGAGCTTAACATCGCTCTAAAAAATTTTTATTGCATTTTTCAGGTTTTTGTAAAATTGTAGGCCAAAGTAGGAGAAAAAATCATGAAGTTTTGCATTTCCTTCTCATTGACTTCATTTTCAACCCCAACTTCTAACCATTTTTGAAATCTACATAAAATTTCTGACAATTTGATATGTAACATGCCTATGTTCCCAAGAAATCAACATAGGCTAAATCTGAACCTGCTGCTACAGTACTGAAAAAACTGCTTCGGAATCATATGTCCTTATTAAAGGGTTTTTTCAGTTATGGATTCAAAAAACTAATCAAAAGGTCTCTTTTGTAAGCTGAATCAACTTTGTATAGGACTTGGACTGGTTAAATCTATGATTTGAGGCTTTCAAATCCATTTTTTCACTGACTAGTAGTAGGTCAGAGTTTTTGTCACGCCGTGACGGAAAATTTTCAATAGCCTGTAAAAATCTATGAGAGTGGAATCAGGTCTTCATTTTTTCCATGAAACGTCAACCTATTAGTGTTAATCAGAAACCTAAAAAAGAAATTCAAAAATTAACCCACAAGATTTTCTGTAGCCCTTTTTAGTTTTTGTCACGCCGTGACGGAAAATTTGGGCCTATGTCAAAATTCCCTTATCTTTTCGTCAATTGTATTTGAATTGAGATTTCTTTGCTGGAAAATTCTTCAAATAGGTAGAGTTCATCAGAATATGCAAAAATTGAGTCAAAAATCCAGAATTACAATGAACTAGAGGTCCTGCAAGGTGGATTTTCTCATTTTTGATCAATATGTTTCATAGGCTACTTTTTGAAAAAACCGGCCGTTTTTTAGGATTTAGTGTATGTTTTAACTTTCAAAGTTAATTTTTCTCATTCTTGTATGTATTTATGACAACTTGACATTAAAATAATAATGTTTCTTACAAATTCAGAAAAATAATTTCATATTCACATTTGTGATTTTTGGCGTTTCATCACTTTTTGGGCCAAAATTGGGTCATTTTTAGGTCGAAATCCAAAAAAACGACAACAGTAACCTGTAAATAACCCTAACATGTAATATATCAGTGGAAGCGGAATTTTGAGTAGATTTTGAATATCCAAGTTTTATGTCCTAAAAATCAATTCAATCAAAATTATTATGCTTTAACAGCTAAAAAAGACATGGGTGCGAGCTTTTTGCTTATAGCTCCCTCTTGAAATCTCCAACTACCGCCCGACTTTACTTTCCAACATTGAAAAAATTCTTGAAAAACTTATGTATTCTCGTATTATTACTTTTCTAGATTCTCATCGTGTATTTTTTGAACGCCAATTTGGCTTTCGGAGATCGCACTCAACCATTCACAATTTGCTTAACATTGTTGAACGTATTCGAAATTCTCTTGATGATGGTAACTTTGCTTGTGGTGTGTTTGTTGATTTGCAAAAGGCTTTTGATACGGTTGATCACTCTATTCTAATTTCAAAATTAAATCACTATGGTATCAGAGGCAAGGCTAATGAATGGTTTAGATCGTATCTATCTAATAGATCTCAGTTTGTTTCCATCTCCTCTACTGAGTCCTCTATTAAAATAATTCCTCATGGGGTTCCGCAAGGCTCTGTTTTGGGACCCCTTTTATTTCTAATTTACATTAACGATCTCCATAATGCCATTTTTTCAAGTGAAACTTTTCATTTTGCTGATGATACCCATCTCTTGCATTTTAATCCTGATCTCTTATCTTTATGCAACAGAGTCAATCGTGACCTCAGATCCCTCCAAACCTGGTTGAAAGCCAACAAAATTTCCCTTAATGCTGGGAAAACAGAATTTTTAATTTTTAGACACCATCGTAAAACTCTTGCTTTCAATCCTTTCCTTAAAATCGGAGGTAAGAAAATCTTTCAAAGCTCTCATATCAAGTATCTAGGTATATTGATTGACTCTCACCTCAACTGGAAAGCGCACACAACTTTTCTGTCATCAAAACTTGCACGAGCCAATGGTATTATATCAAAACTCAGGCACTATGTTTCAACAAAAACCATTGTTAATATCTACTATGCTCTTTTCCATTCTCATTTACAATATGGTTGCCAACTTTGGGGACTCACTGATAATACTACATCTAAACCTATCTTTATTCTTCAAAAGAAAGCCTTACGTCTCATTACCTTTAATAACTCTCAATGCCCTTCTTCTCCACTTTTCTCAGATCTTAAAATTCTCAAAATCTTCGACCTTGTCAGATGCCTTAATATTTCTTTTGTTCACAAATTCTTGAACAACAGATTACCTTTCGATCTTCTGCAATTTTTTAACTTCATTCAGCTTGATGCTGATGGTGATGATAATCAAGGTACCAGAGGAGCAAAATTGAAACTTCTTTTTGTTCCTTCCTTTAACACTATAACTTTTGGTAACAAATCATTTACTAAGACCTGCATAACACAATGGAATTGTTTACAGCGATCATACCCTGATATAACCTTGAGCTCATCTGATTATGATATCATTAAATCTCTTGCCTTCACTCACTGTATTGGGGAATACTGAGCACACCCCCTCCCCAACCAAGAAAGCAAAAAAAACTATAAAAAATTTATTCTATTTTTATTGCTTCAATTTTTTCGGCACTTAGGTGGGCGCATCTTTTTTGATTAGCTTAGCTATAAGGCGGTCTCCTTCCTTTTTATTTTGTTGATTCCGCCTCTTGTATCATTTTCAGATGTGTTAAAAAGGTAAATAAATACTTACTTACTTACTTACTTACTCTTATCGATGATAACACCAAGATCTTTTTCGAATGATACACGTTCAAGAATTTTATCCCCTAGTGTGTATTCGTGTACATGTTTGATATTATTTGGCTTTCCTAGGGTTAGCACATGACATTTGTTAGGATGAAAAGTTAATAGCCATGTTTCGGACCACTTTTGTAGTTGGTTAATATTGTTTTGTATTACTAGTGCATCCTCAACTGATTCCACTTTATTGACGAGTTTGGTGTCGTCAGCAAAAAGGAATAGTTTTGACTTAACGGATTCTGGTAGATCGTTGATATAGAGAACGAAAAGGGTAGGCCCTAGCACACTACCTTGAGGTACTCCACTGAGCACTGCTTTTTGCACCGATTCAACTCCGTTTACTTTGACAATCTGGGATCGATCCTTCAGGAAGTCTTTGATCCATTCAAGCAACTTGTTTTTTATTCCATATGCTTCTAGTTTGATTAGGAGACGTTGATGAGGAACTGAGTCGAATGCTTTTGCAAAGTCAAAGTATATTGCGTCTACGGCTTTTACCGTTTCCAATATCTTCGGTGCAAGCATCTAGGTAGTTTAGTAATTGTGTTACAGTTGACCGGCGGTTGATGAAGCCATGTTGTTTGCTAGATAGTAATTTCTCTTGATCAAGATATGTCATAATATGGGTTTTGAGAATCTTTTCCATTATTCGGCAAACTATAGATGTTAAACTGATTGGACGATAATTTTCTGCTATGTTTTTGTTTCCTTTTTTATAGACAGGTGATACGTTTGCAAGCTTCCAGTCCTTCGGAAGACAACTCTCATTGAAAGATTTTGTCATTATCAGGAAAATCGGTTCTGCGATGTATTCGGCAAGCTCCTTGAGCATCCTTGGGTGAAGCTCATCTGGGCCGAGGGATTTATTTGGATTTAACTTTTTTAGTTCTTTCCTTATAGTTTCAGTGAGTATGTTGATCTCAACTTCTTTATCCGTCCTAGAATCAAATTCAGGGAGCTCCTCGAGTGGCTCACGCGTAAAAACACTACAGAATTGGTTCTGGAGGATGTCAGCTTTACTTTTATCGTCATACTTAATGGAGTTTTCATCATTTGGATTCTCAAGCAGAGGGTGGATTCCAGATCTTGCCTTAAGGTTACTACGTATATATTTCCAGAATCTTTTTGGGTTTGTTTTGGACTGTTCGCTGATCTTTTTCTCGAATTCTCTTTTGGATCGAGTCAGGGCTCTTTTGGCGATATTACGGCTTGTTACATACTCTCTTCTATATCTTTCAGTGTCTTCATCATGTAGAGAGTTGATCCATTTTCTATGTGCTTTTCGTTTCTCATTAATTAGGTAACAAGTGTTTGAATTTAATGGGCATTTGCCTTTCTTGATCTTTCTTGACAAGTCTTTGTTGTTATTGTTGGAAGTTGGCACATAAAGGTTTCGGAGCTCGATCATTTGCTTTAGGAACAGGTCCCAGCTCTCATTTACATTTAATTCTACTGACCGCTGGATGAAGTTGGTGGACCAGTTTATTTGGCTCAGATGGGTTCGCATTAGGTGGTAGTTAGCTTTGTTATATTGATATCTATTTAGTTCATCCTTGAGAGTGAAGTAGCCATAGAATTTAAAAAAGAGGACACTATGATCACTGAGATGGAGTGGGGCAAGATATTTTATCTCAGAGACTTGGTTTTCTTCCCCTGTAAGGATGAGATCGAGTGTCGATGGCCTATCGGTTCCACGTCGGCGTGTTGGTTCGAGGACATGTTGGTATAAGAAAGAGTCTCTTAGAGCATCGAGAAATCTTTCCTCGTTGCTATCTTCTTCGCATGGGGAAAACCAATGTTTCCAGTCGATCTTTCCGTAGTTAAAGTCTCCTACAAGACATAGGTGAGTGTATTTTGGGTTTAAGCAGAGATCTTTTATGAGCTTGTTCATGTTCTTGTTATTTTCATCGTAGTCGTTTGTTTCGGTTTTGGTCGGGCTTCTATAAAAGCAGCCAAATAACATTGTGTCTTTGTTCTGCATTGCTATTTCTATCAGGCAGACCTCTTCAAATCGAATTTTTGTTTCTATTTGTAGGATAAGGTGTTCAATGGAGTTGTGAACTAGTATTATAATTCCTCTTCTTTTTTTCATTCCAATATTTGTTTTATATGGTGTGGAGTAATTTTCGAAAGAGTAGTCTTGATCTTTTCTCTCGGAGACTCGTTTGGTGTTTACCTCAGTGATGGCAATTATATGTGGTTGTTCTGCGATTACAGTTTTTAACAGCTCATTTTTCTTTTTACTTGTCATTTGGTCAGCGTTTGTGTAAATTATCTTAAGTTCTCTAATTGTTGGGGTTGTTTCTGTAGGTTTGTTCATGTTTTGGTTTGATGGGTTTTCATTTGAGCTATCGTCGTTATCATTTTGTTTGGCCTTATTGGCTGGTTGGGTTGTTGTCTGTTACGTTGGTTTGGCTGTTGTTTAGTGTCGTTTTTTTGTAAACCTTCTTTAGGTCGAATCCGTTTTTTGAGGATCCTCGGACTCTCCAAATGAACTCATTCGTGGTGAGATTACGATTTCGGTCTTTAGCCTGCTGGGACAGTTCTTTATAGCACTCGCGGTCGGATCTACAGAGGTCTTCCGTGATGCTCATGCCCTTATACTTTTCGTTTCCCTTTAGTGACGGGAGATTTCCCATTATCTTCCTCACTATTGAGGATCAATAGTGTCGGACGAATACAAGAATACACTTTATAAAAATGTCCATGATGAAAATGGCCGAAAAACTAAGAATATGCTAAGAATACGACCATCATGGAATTTGGCTACTGAAGCTAAGAATGCCATTTTAAAGACATTTTCAATTATAAATTATAAATTATCCTCAACTCAAGTACGGCTCACTCCTTTTACAAAAGTGCCATTTTATGCTTGAGGCGTATGTACTAAATGTTAAATCTAGTATGAATTAGGATCCTAACCTAAGAATGTACTGTAAGAATATTTTAGGATGGTTTTCCCAAAAAAGTTAAGAATATTAAGGGAAGAAATTTTCGCGAGAAGAAATTTTCGCGGAATTGAATTTCGCGAACAGTCGCGAATCAGAGTTTCAAAATGGCAAATTTCGCGGAATTTAATTTCGCGAATGAGCCGATTTCAAAAGTTTCACGGAATTTAATTTCGCGATTAAGAAGAAGTTATAAACTTAAATTAACTTTTAACCATCACGGAGTTATTTATATTTGTTTATACTTGATAAGAAATACACGTTATAATGCTTAAAAATCAATTGTGTCCATATTTTTTGGTAATACCTGGTCAAAAACAACAAAATAAAAGAAGAAGAAAAAAAATCGAATTTCGCGGAATTTTATTTCGCGTTTTTACAATTTTGGTGTGTTTCGCGGAATTTTATTTCGCGAATTACACCCAAATTCGCGAAATTAAATTCCGCGAAAATTTCTTCCGCGAAAATTTCTTCCCTTAAGCCATTCGATTGTTTTTTATTCCCTCCGCGAATTTTTGTAAAAACTTGTGTGACCTATAAATGATCGAATTTTCTCTTCTCACACCACGCATCTTTATACAAGTGATAAGCTTGTATGGTGTGTTTGTGTTAAAATTAAAATGTCAGACAGTAGTGAAACTTCAAGTGATGAGCGAACCACTCTTCGTCAAAATGTTGCTGCCAAAAAGAATGCAAATAAAAAATTCAAACCGAATAAATCATTTAGAGAAGTTGCTCTACAGAGGGCTTTGAAAACTTATGTAATTTCAAACATTGTGGATAGTTATAATGTTCTTGCGATAAGAGTGCTGTGGAAGGAGGAGAATTATTCGGATATGTTTACAAGAAGGCAAGATTTGGAGAATATATTCAAGGACATTGTTCCAGTTAAAGTGTTGATAAGCTGTGTTACCGCAATGGAGAAGGGTGAAGAGTTAGATACGGGACTAAGTTTTTGGATGGCATTTGATTGGCCAGATATCACAGCAAACAAGTTCGAGAACATGCTATGCAAAAAGGTTATGGAGTCTGGTGTTAAAATCGATTCGTGCAAGGGAGTCAAACCAAGAGGTATGTCTAACTCTTAGATAATTCAATCTTTATTTCACTGAATTATTCTGATAACTTAATTTTTATTTGTTACAACTTGATACAGCTTGATACGCTTTGTTACTGCTTGTTACATAATTTTTACACGGAAAGTCGAATTTTGAGACAGGGGTGACAGCATTTTTTTCAACTTTTGGACATCTAATTTTTGTTACAACTTTTGTTCGAATTGTTACAACTTGTTACAGCTTGATACGCTTTGTTACTGCTTGTTACATACTTTTTACACGGAAGGTCGAATTATGAGACAGTAGTAACAGCATTTTTTACAAATTTTGAACATCTAAATTTTGTTACAACTTTTGGTCGATTTGTTACAACTTGATACAGCTTGATACGCTTTGTTACTGCTTGTTACATACTTTTTACACGGAAAGTCGAATTTTGAGACAGGGGTGACAGCATTTTTTTCAAGTTTTGGACATCTAATTTTGTTACAATTTTGTTCGAATTTGTTACAACTTGTTACAGCTTGATACGCTTTGTTACTGCTTGTTACATACTTTTTACACGGAAGGTCGAATTTTGAGACAGGGGTAACAGCATTTTTTACAAATTTTGAACATCTAATTTTTGTTACAACTTTTGTTCGAATTGTTACAACTTGTTACAGCTTGATACGCTTTGTTACTGCTTGTTACATACTTTTTACACGGAAGGTCGAATTTTGAGACAGGGGTGACAGCATTTTTTACAAATTTTGAACATCTAAATTTTGTTACAACTTTTGTTCGATTTGTTACAACTTGTTACAGCTTGATACGCTTTGTTACTGCTTGTTACATACTTTTTACACGGAAAGTCGAATTTTGAGACAGGGGTAACAGCATTTTTTTCAAGTTTTGGACATCTAATTTTTGTTACAACTTTTGTTCGAATTGTTACAACTTGTTACAGCTTGATACGCTTTGTTACTGCTTGTTACATACTTTTTACACGGAAGGTCGAATTTTGAGACAGGGGTGACAGCATTTTTTACAAATTTTGAACATCTAATTTTTGTTACAACTTTTGTTCGATTTGTTACAACTTGTTACAGCTTGATACGCTTTGTTACTGCTTGTTACATACTTTTTACACGGAAGGTCGAATTTTGAGACAGTAGTGACAGCATTTTTTACAAATTTTGAACATCTAATTTTTGTTACAACTTTTGTTCGAATTGTTACAACTTGTTACAGCTTGATACGCTTTGTTACTGCTTGTTACATACTTTTTACACGGAAAGTCGAATTTTGAGACAGGGGTGACAGCATTTTTTACAAATTTTGAACATCTAAATTTTGTTACAATTTTTGGTCGATTTGTTACAACTTGTTACAGCTTGATACGCTTTGTTACTGCTTGTTACATACTTTTTACACGGAAAGTCGAATTTTGAGACAGGGGTGACAGCATTTTTTACAAATTTTGGACATCTAATTTTTGTTACAACTTTTGGTCGATTTGTTACAACTTGTTACAGCTTGATACGCTTTGTTACTGCTTGTTACATACTTTTTACACGGAAGGTCGAATTTTGAGACAGGGGTGACAGCATTTTTTACAAATTTTGAACATCTAAATTTTGTTACAACTTTTGGTCGATTTGTTACAACTTGATACAGCTTGATACGCTTTGTTACTGCTTGTTACATACTTTTTACACGGAAAGTCGAATTTTGAGACAGGGGTGACAGCATTTTTTACAAATTTTGAACATCTAATTTTTGTTACAACTTTTGGTCGATTTGTTACAACTTGTTACAGCTTGATACGCTTTGTTACTGCTTGTTACATACTTTTTACACGGAAGGTCGAATTTTGAGACAGGGGTGACAGCATTTTTTACAAATTTTGAACATCTAAATTTTGTTACAATTTTTGGTCGATTTGTTACAACTTGTTACAGCTTGATACGCTTTGTTACTGCTTGTTACATACTTTTTACACGAAAGGTCGAATTTTGAGACAGGGGTGACAGCATTTTTTACAAATTTTGAACATCTAAATTTTGTTACAACTTTTGTTCGATTTGTTACAACTTGTTACAGCTTGATACGCTTTGTTACTGCTTGTTACATACTTTTTACACGGAAAGTCGAATTTTGAGACAGGGGTGACAGCATTTTTTACAAATTTTGAACATCTAAATTTTGTTACAACTTTTGGTCGATTTGTTACAACTTGTTACAGCTTGATACGCTTTGTTACTGCTTGTTACATACTTTTTACACGGAAAGTCGAATTTTGAGACAGGGGTGACAGCATTTTTTACAAATTTTGAACATCTAAATTTTGTTACAATTTTTGGTCGATTTGTTACAACTTGTTACAGCTTGATACGCTTTGTTACTGCTTGTTACATACTTTTTACACGGAAGGTCGAATTTTGAGACAGGGGTGACAGCATTTTTTACAAATTTTGAACATCTAAATTTTGTTACAACTTGTTACAGCTTGATACGCTTTGTTACTGCTTGTTACATACTTTTTACACGGAAAGTCGAATTTTGAGACAGGGGTGACAGCATTTTTTACACATTTTGATGCTTTTATTCTTTTTATTTCATAGGTGCATCGATCGGTCAAATTGAAAATCTAGCCGCATCCCAATTGTACATTACCCTGAAGGACCATAAATTAGCTGAGCCTCTCAAAAAGATTGTTTTGAATAAAATGCGCCTAGCAAGAGCGGAGGCCATCAACCGGGGCGAGGATGAAGACAGCATTGAGATTCCTGTTGACGAGTCTGTAAAGCCTGTGAACATATATGTATCGTCAACAATTGCCAAAAATGTCCACGACAAATTATCGACAGAACTACCACGTCTAAGACAGTTTAACCTGGACTTCGAACTTGACATGAGAAACTCTTCAAGTAAGTAATTTTAAATTACATCATTGCAACTATCTCAAGTTGATTATCATAGGAGGAAAGTAAGTTTTTACATCAAATTTTTGACTTCTATTTTAGACAAGGCTCCGAAAGAAGTTGCAAAGCCTAGAAGCAGACTGAACCAAGCCATTGACGTAGTTGCTAGAGTTATGAAAGACGAAAAATGTGAACTGTTCAAAGGATATATCTATCGACATGTTCCAGAATCGACCAGAACCTATTACCACTATAAACCTGTCGAGGATTATGTCATGAGGATCCTTAAAAATTCATCAGTTGCGGATTCCTTATCTGGTCAAACATGGGACGTGATACGGCACTTGGAGAAACCTTCTTGTCGAATAGTGAAACAGATGAAAATGGACTACAACTACATCGAAATTAACGATGGCTTCTTTTTTAACATAGAAAAGAAGTGTTTCGAGCAGAATCCAGCCCTGACCGGCTCCCCTAGAGCCTTTGTAATTTATAACCACAAAAAGCGTCCAAATCCAACACCATTTATGGAGGGTAAGCTTGTTTTTTTTCAGTTTTGTATCCTATCGACAGCTCAATAAAACACTGATTTGAACTCTCCTGTAATGATTTATTGGTAGTCGTGTTATATTGCCTCAGCTTCCTATTAGAACAAATAGAAATATCTTGCTTGATGGACACATTTTCATACTTTATATTACTACTTTGTTCCATTCAGGTATTATGAACAGCTTTCCCAATCCCATCATCAGAAAACAGTTTCTGCAGAAATATTATCAATTGCTGATGCACAAAAAGTTTCCCAAGAAGGAGAGAAAGCTAATGCTGGTTGGCGACTCGGATTCAGGCAAAACTAGCTGGTTTTGTCCATTCGAAGGCATAATTCCATCGACCTTTATCAGCTATATCGTACCAGATGGACGTTTTTCTGCGTCAACTATCAAAAGCAACACCCAAATCGTTTGCATGGACGAGTGGAGTCCCGAATCACTGTCTTGCGAAGATGCAAAAAGACTTTTGCAAGGTAAAACCAAAATAAGATTCCATACACTAGAATAAATAACCTAGTCGATCGTATAAACTTGGAAATGCAATTTTAAAAGTAAAAGAACAGAAAACAACTTGAACTATATTGCAGTTATTAAAAAGATGATTAAAGTTGATTAATTTTCTGATCGTTTTAGGTGGTCGCATCACAGTGCAAAAGAAACACAAGGGAGTAGAGAGTTTCCACTATAATTCTGGATTCTTTATTACAACAAATGAAAATCCTGATTTTGGCCCTGGTAGAGACGGTAAAGCAATCAAAAAACGTATCTGTGAATTTGACACAATCGAGCTTCCGAAAGTGGATACATCTATGAGCAGTAAGTAAATTCATTGTCAACTATCAAACCTGCCTGATAGAATAAAAAAACTTCATCTTACCCAACAACGAGTCGAGGTGTATTTTATGCCCTGAGAGATTATCGTTTCAGAAAATAGCTGAGGAAAATGTGTATATATTGATCAATATCATGATTTTATTTGTCAGTAAAAAATTACACTACTATTCGAAATATTCGAAATACATTTCTTTAAATTACTTTTAGATTGGCTACGCAAAAACTGCATGGAAGTTTTCCATTGGGTTGCGCTACAGCTCAAAGACGTACCGATATTCTCTTGTCCGATCAGAGAAAAAACAAAAGATGGTGCCTGCTACAACGACTTCGATAATGAAAATCCTTTTTCATCTGACGATTCAGACGCTTTAGAATTTTCATTCACTCAGCCAACTGCTGCCGAAGAAGTTGCAAATGCCCAGCCAGGTCCTAGTCGGCCATCATCATCATCATCTAGATGTAAAACCTTTGAAGATGTGTTAGATGAAACATATTACATGTTGGAGAACTTTGATCGTTATGCTTCGAATCCAGATTATCAATACAGAGAAAAAGTTTACAAGTTGCTAAAAGAGTATCGAGAGGTGAGAGTTCCGATGCCGGATGAAATATTGAAGAAATATCGTCAGCGCTATGAATCTGATTGGCAAGGAGCAGACACCGTATACGATATGTTCTTATTAGGGAAGCAAAAAGAACGAAGCTGGTTCCCATATGAAATTTTTGAAGCGGAGTATCCTGACTACCAATCAATCATCGGCGCAATTATCGATGAACGCTCGACCGACAGGGCTTCAACTACAGACGAAGATAACGAACAACAGAAAAAGACAGCACCAAAATTCCAGACACAAACTCGTAAACTTTCTAAGAAAAAGAAGCGAGCTGTCACAGACCTTGATACTAGCTCAGATGATGATAACGTTGCGTCGAAATCCACTCAAGGTGCTCCGGAGAAGAAAAAGAAAACAAGTGATGTTTGTGCCCCGATCAAGATCGAAATCCAATCTTCCCTTTCTGACACAAACTCAGATTCATCAAATCAAACGAAGGGGTCCAAACGAACTATGAAGAGATACATACCGAAAAACATTGTTGACGAAGTCGTAATCATCAGTGATTGAAGTTAAATTTTACTAAAATTTTAAAAACGAAAAATAATTCATTGAAATTTTAAGATGTTATGTCTTCCATTCCTCAAACTCGTCTTTATTTGAAATTACCAAATTAAATTGAACATTAAAATTAAGATAAAGAACCTTTTTTAAATGGCTATTTTCGAACCTTTCTTATGAAAATTTGTAACAAGATGTATCAAGGTGTAACAAGCTGTAACAACATGTAACAAATAGACCAAAACTTGTAACAAGACTATTTTCGAGATTTTCCTATGAAAACCTGTAACAAGGTGTATCAAGGTGTAACAAGCTGTAACAACATGTAACAAATAGACCAAAACTTGTAACAAGGCTATTTTCGACCTTTTCCTATGAAAACCTGTAACAAGGTGTATCAAGGTGTAACAAGCTGTAACAACATGTAACAAATAGACCAAAACTTGTAACAAGGCTATTTTCGAACTTTTCCTATGAAAACCTGTAACAAGGTGTATCAAGGTGTAACAAGCTGTAACAACATGTAACAAATAGACCAAAACTTGTAACAAGGCTATTTTCGAACTTTTCCTATGAAAACCTGTAACAAGGTGTATCAAGGTGTAACAAGCTGTAACAACATGTAACAAATAGACCAAAACTTGTAACAAGGCTATTTTCGAACTTTTCCTATGAAAACCTGTAACAAGGTGTATCAAGGTGTAACAAGCTGTAACAACATGTAACAAATAGACCAAAACTTGTAACAAGGCTATTTTCGAACTTTTCCTATGAAAACCTGTAACAAGGTGTATCAAGGTGTAACAAGCTGTAACAACATGTAACAAATAGACCAAAACTTGTAACAAGGCTATTTTCGAACTTTTCCTATGAAAACCTGTAACAAGGTGTATCAAGGTGTAACAAGCTGTAACAACATGTAACAAATAGACCAAAACTTGTAACAAGGCTATTTTCGAACTTTTCCTATGAAAACTTGTAACAAGGTGTATCAAGGTGTAACAAGCTGTAACAACATGTAACAAATAGACCAAAACTTGTAACAAGGCTATTTTCGAACTTTTCCTATGAAAACTTGTAACAAGGTGTATCAAGGTGTAACAAGCTGTAACAACATGTAACAAATAGACCAAAACTTGTAACAAGGCTTTTTTCGAACTTTTCCTATGAAAACCTGTAACAACGTGTATCAAAGTGTAACAAGCTGTAACAACATGTAACAAATAGACCAAAACTTGTAACAAGGCTATTTTCGACCTTTTCCTATGAAAACCTGTAACAAGGTGTATCAAGGTGTAACAAGCTGTAACAACATGTAACAAATAGACCAAAACTTGTAACAAGGCTATTTTCGAACTTTTCCTATGAAAACCTGTAACAAGGTGTATCAAGGTGTAACAAGCTGTAACAACATGTAACAAATAGACCAAAACTTGTAACAAGGCTATTTTCGAACTTTTCCTATGAAAACTTGTAACAAGGTGTATCAAGGTGTAACAAGCTGTGACAACATGTAACAAATAGACCAAAATTTGTAACAAGGCTATTTTCGACCTTTTCCTATGAAAACTTGTAACAAGGTGTATCAAGGTGTATCAAGGTGTATCAATGTGTAACAGCATGTAACAAATAGACCAAAACTTGTAACAAGGCTATTTTCGAACTTTTCCTATGAATACCTGTAACAAGGTGTATCAAGGTGTAACAAGCTGTAACAACATGTAACAAATAGACCAAAACTTGTAACAAGGCTATTTTCCAACTTTTCCTATGAAAACTTGTAACAAGGTGTATCAAGGTGTATCAAGCTGTATCAAGTTGTAACAAATCGACCGAAAATTGTAACAAAATTTAGATGTTCAAAATTTGTAGAAAATGTTGTCACTACTGTCTCAAAATTCGACTTTCCGTGTAAAAAGTATGTAACAAGCAGTAACAAAGCGTATCAAGCTGTATCAAGTTGTAACAAATCGACCAAAAATTGTAACAAAATTTAGATGTTCAAAATTTGTAAAAAATGCTGTCACCCCTGTCTCAAAATTCGATTTTCCGTGTAAAAAGTATGTAACAAGCAGTAACAAAGCGTATCAAGCTGTAACAAGTTGTAACAAATCGACCAAAAATTGTAACAAAATTTAGATGTTCAAAATTTGTAAAAAATGCTGTCACCCCTGTCTCAAAATTCGACCTTCCGTGTAAAAAGTATGTAACAAGCAGTAACAAAGCGTATCAAGCTGTAACAAGTTGTAACAAATAGACCAAAAATTGTAACAAAATTTAGATCTTCAAAATTTGTAAAAAATGCTGTCACCCCTGTCTCAAAATTCGACTTTCCGTGTAAAAAGTATGTAACAAGCAGTAACAAAGCGTATCAAGCTGTAACAAGTTGTAACAAATCGACCAAAAATTGTAACAAAATTTAGATCTTCAAAATTTGTAAAAAATGCTGTTACTACTGTCTCATAATTCGACCTTCCGTGTAAAAAGTATGTAACAAGCAGTAACAAAGCGTATCAAGCTGTAACAAGTTGTAACAAATAGACCAAAACTTGTAACAAGGCTTTTCAAGCAATCGAATGCTTAGAAAATACAGTTCATCCCATAAAATTATGTAACTAAAGGTATTAATATGTATAAATATGTAAAAAGATCGACCAATAGTTGTAAGAAGATTTGAATGCTTGATAAAATTTATTTCAACACGATAGTTTTATCATAAATTTTCAAAGTTTAATCAAATTGAGCATATATTAATATAAATCTATTAGAAACAAGTTTATTTTGATTGATAATTCTTCACAAAATCGTCTACAATTTCATCATCTTTGATTTGTATTAAGTTCTCATTATCATTGTTGCTTTTCACTATCTTTTGAGACATTTTTTTTGGTTCAGATTTTGGTATCTTTTCAGTCTGAGAGCTCTCCGATTTACTATCATCGCCCGAGCATAAGCACATCCCCTCTCTTTTTGAACGTTTTAACAATGGTTCTGTCGGTTTCTTTTCCTTCTTTTTCTGGCCTGAATTGAAAGCTTCAAAGTCAAAGTCAGAATCGTCCGAGGAGGACATTAGGGCGAATTCAAAGTAAAGTCTTTTTGCGGCGGTATAGTTATTGATAGGTTTTTTTGACATTTTTCCTTTGGCTTAAAAAAAGAAATGATGAAATATAAATTTTGCATAACTTATAGAGACACATAGATAATTCATTAAAAATATTCAACTATTTTGATAAAAAAAGTTTCCTGAAACAAGCACTGTCAGCTCTGACTCTTAAAGAGTCTCTTGTTCTTGTTGAATGAAACTTCAAAGAAGTGTCTTTCAAAATAAGAGCCCAGGACTTTGGTCCGTATTTCTGGATGCCTTGCTTTAAGTAACGATCTTCTTCACTAGTAAACTTTACATTTTTCGTTGTTCTCTTGTTGGCCTGTTGTGTAGCAATTTCTCTCTTGAAAGTGATATCGTCATTAGGCATCTCAGCCGTTTTTACTTTAGAGGCTGTAGCCCAGGTTATAGTATTATCAGTATGCCGAACTTTTGTAACTGCCAAGTCGGTCGATTCATTCAGCGATTTGTTCATTGGTTGATACGGGTCGTCGTTTGTTGGTTGGAATGGGTCGTCGTTTGTTGGTTGGAACGGGTCGTCGTTCATTGGTTGTACGTTTCCGGAGCTGGAAGCTGTGCTTTGGTCATCAATTATTCTTTGACTTTGGAATAAAACTTTTTCATCAAAAGAACCAGAAACATTATTGAATAGTTCCACTAAACTTTTGTTACCTCTTGCTTCTTTTGTCATTTTTTCCATGCATTTTCGTCCCTCGACTGCAACGATTCTAGACTGTGTCTTTTTGTAGTGTACCTTTGCCACTGTTGAACTGTGTTTTTGGTCTTCAGTGATGAAATGCTGTTCTTCAAGATTTAACCTCTCACTACTTTCAGTCTCTACAATTTGCCTATATCTTGTTGGGTTGATATGTTTACCAATCGCCTGGTGAACAAGTATTGTCATGGCGGAAGTCAACGATTGAAACTGAGTTCCGTTCGTAGAAAGGAGTAAGAAGTCACATTGTGGATTAAGGCGAGGTCGTATGTATTCCAAGTACAAGTCAATTATTTCGATTGTGTCATCCGTTAGTATCAGTGTATCAAAGATATATCTGAAAAATCAGAATTATAATCTCCTGAGTTGATTTTACATTTTAAAAGGGTATTGCATACATTTGATATAAATCATTGTTGAGACTAAGACTTGGGACTAAGAGAGAAATAAAAAGAAAGGCAGCGAAAGATAAATCTTTGAAAAGTTTTCGAACAGTAGCTTTGTAAAGCATGTACCTTGAAGCAGTTTTAAACTCCTTTTGATCTACAAATCCACCATTTGTTCTTGCTTTGTTGACCATATCGACGGTGAGGAATTGGAAAGTCATAGGTCTTGAGCATTTCACTCGAAGAAAAAGCAACGTAGTTATAAATCGAATGGAGAAAACTAACTCTCCTTTTGTTAGAAATCTTGATTTTTCACTCGATGAGCACTTTTGAATGACCGTTTTAAACTGTTTCATGTGGAATGGAATGACTTCCTCCATTTCTTCTAATGTTGCCCAACTATTTCTGGCAATAAGGGTTTCCAGGTCAAGATTACGATTGCATTCTAAATTTTTTCTTTTTCGAAGGTTTTCAGTTGCTCTCCTTAGATATACTTCAACTACGGTGAATAAACGTAAAGTGTTATCAGAAACACCACCTGCTTTTCGAAAATCTATAAAATCAGTAATTGCTTTTACATAGTTTACAGCACCTGAAGGACCGACCTGCCATTCAACCTCTATTGTTTTTAAAAAAGATATGAAAATTTCTGCTGATGACAGACAACAGTCAACAAATTCATTTGAAAGTTCTACGTCGTTCTCATTATTCCCCATGGCATGCATAAAATATTTCATAGCTCGTTTACCAATTTGTCTAGATTCTCTGTTATTTTTACCTCCGCCACATGAAGTTCCGAGCCATGTCAAGAAATCTAAACCGATTCCGTTATCTAATGAAAATGAGGGCTTACTAGCAGTAGAGGCTCTCTTTGGTATAGAATGCAGGTCAACCATGTCTTCTCGCTTCACAACAGGTTGCTCGTCAAAATAATAATACCATGGATGCTTAATATTTATGTGCTTCCTCAAGCCACGGCAACTTTTAAAATCTACATGTAGACACAGTTTTACAGGACAAGTGTAAAGATTTCTTACGTTTGGACGAAGTTTCAATGTTCTTTTTCCATGAGCAGCACCAAGTAAAGCCTTCCAATTGACTTGGAGCCTCCTCGGTCGAGGCATCTTGAATGAATACAAACTATTTGCTATTTTTATACCCTTTTACAAGGAACCTTTAACAGGGGGTCCAAATTTCAATTCAACAATAAAGAACAAAGGAAAACATGGTACTTTTACCCCTATATTAAGACTGACAAATGGAATTCGAGCGCGCCAATTAAAACTTATACCCAATCAGAAACGTTTTGAATTAAGTAAAAAGTATCCAGTCTAAAATTCAGCCTGTGTTTATTTAAATCTCCATTGTAGATTCAAAATCTATTTCAAGAGCACACTTACAACTTTCTAGTTTATACACCATCACTAACGCATGCAAGCGTAGAGAATAACATGTTTTTTCTAAAGGAACAAGTTGTTGTCATATGAGTTTCTAACAGAGGGAACAATTCTTATATAAAACGAAGAACCAAACCGCTCCTCTCGATACTGTTACGTTAGGGAATAATTTGATTCATTTAATTTTCGTTGATCAGGAACGTTCAATTCCTTTAAAAGGGAACATTAAGGTTAAAAAAAAGCAGTGAAGATAATGTTCCCTCTCATAGAAGGAACAAAGAACATTTTATATCAAGTTTAATTTATGAGGTAATAAAAAGTTCCCTTAAGTACAATTCATTCTGTGATGCAAAACATGAAGAACAAATCATTCTTAAGGGATCATAATGTTCGTTCAATAGAAGTTCCTTGAGAGTTCTGTAATTAGAGGAACAGACCAGAAATTATATACATTAAGGTATCCATGATGAAATGGATTTACACCATTCTTATAAAAAAAAAAGCGTGTATCCGCCATCCGTAAAACTTAATATCCCCTGTCCTATAGGGGAATGGTGATTGGGGAGGGGGCAATGAGCAGCTAACAACTGAGGCAATTTTCCAGTCACGCACGATAAAAGTGATAAAAAGATAATACGTGAAGGTGAATTCGAAAAAGCATCAATAATGACTCTGCTTCTTTAAGGCAGGGGGGTCCAACTTTCCATGAGGAGCTTTATAGAGAGGTTGGGCTTTTTCTGATTAAAATTGTTTGCGTAGATAAACCGTGACTGATAATTGTGTCAAGTTTTAAAAATAGGGAATGTACCTTATCGGGGAAAAAAATGTCGGAGTTTTATTTAGTCGGTGTTTTTTTTCGTGGGGGAAAAATTTCGTCACCTAGAGGCATTGTCGTCACTTTCCCCCGACCAAAATTTCAAATTCGTCACTTTCCCCGACGAAATTTACAATTTAGTCACTTTCTCCCAATTAAATTGTCCAAATGAAATGGTTTCCTTCACTAGCTCGAAAAAAAGATATTGTAATTCGACGTTTAAAGCACCAATTTCGGTTAATAAAGGTGTGAAAAATTTAGATCTTAATGTTGGTTTGGGTTTAAAAAATTGGGTAAAAGTTTTGGTCGGGTGATAAAATATCAGGGAAAAAATTTGTCGGACGAAAATTTCGTCACCTTCTCAAAATTTTCGTCACTTTCCCCCGACATTTTTTCCCCGATAAGGTAATATAAATGGAGGGGGTTGCAGACTTATAACGCTCCTATGACGCAGGGGTATGAGAATTCCATAAATAAAGATATGTTTTATACCACTTCTAGGGCATCCAAATGACGACAAAAAAGAAACTGTTGCAAATCAAGGGGATATCAGAAGCAAAAGTTGATAAAATCAAAGAAGCTATTCAAAAAATTGTTGTAAGTTTGAAAAGACCTTCTGTTGTGTTTTTGATCTTTTTGCACGTGATGTCCTCGCCCAAAATTTTTGATTTTATGATCTGTAAATTACTCTTGGGTACCTAAAATTTTCCACCCAGGACATTCTTATTCCAACCCCCCGGTTATTGATTTTTGGGAATTTTTTTTTGAAGCTTCCCTCTTTTGCCCTAATTCTGCTGTATTAGCCTCCTTTTCGAAAATTTTCCACCCAGGACATTTTTATTCCAACCCCCCCACGCTTATCAATTTTTGAGATTTTTTCCAACCCCCCGACTATTAGCTACCCGAGAGTAGGTTTATATTTGCTTCAGTAATTGATGTTTATCTTTTCGTTTAGAGCTCTGGCTTTCACACAGCCCTTGAATACAGCGAAATTCGACGGCAATGTTTTCGAGTATCAACTGGCAGTCAAGAATTAGAGTATGAAAAACCTTTATCTCTTTAAAAGTTTATTTAGATTTTTTGGTTGTCTTCTAAGATTGATAATTTCAAAACAAACCCCTTTAGGGATGTTAGACATTAATTACGCGCTCTTCTAAGTCTAAAAATGTTTTTCTTCATTTTTTTTCCAGCAAGCTGCTTGGAGGTGAGTTCCGATGGACAGTTTTATTTCTAACAGCGATGCTGTTATACAACAGAATTTTAAATTTTATCGCCAGAAAGGTTTGAAATGGAGTTTCTAGTACGACAGTCTCCAAATTCGTTGGGAAGATTCCCCAATAAACTCTTATAGACCCTTTAAAATTGGAACCTCTGTAGCTCGAATGACTCCTTAACTCGAAAGTATTTTTGTATTTCGAGAAAATCTGAAAGATAAAATATTAAATATTAAATACTATTGTTCCATAAAGTTATTCTAAGCCAGAATCAGAGTGTTAAATAAAGTATTTTTAAAAACCGTAATGCTCGGAAAATACGTGTTTAACCAGTTTAAACCTGATTTCAAGGTGGAATGGAAAGTATGTCAATCACGGAGGCTTTTGGAGGTAATTTATTATATTCATTGAAGACTTCCATAAGATTTTCAAACTTATATCTATAAAAAAATGTCGACTAGAATTTGAATGTTCAATTATAATTGGACCAATTTTATTCCAAACTTTGCCGTTTTATTGAATTTCGACCGTTTAGGATGATCGCATTTCTATCGATTTTAATATGTTTGATTAATTTGATTGTCGGCTCAGATTGATTGATATTTATGAATTTTAGAGAGAGCTTAGAATTAGCCCTTTGAAATATATCTAACCATTTCTAACGTTTCAGATTGTACGGTATTCTTTTTCTAGAGTTCCGGACAGGAAAGACACAACTTTCACATACTTTATGTGGTAAGAACTCAATATCCCTCAACATTTTAAGGAGTTGAATTTTCTGTCATGCAGTTTCTTTTGATGCTACTGTTAAATTAAAACGTGGCGATTTTATATAATTTCTCTTCGTGACATAATATTGAACACCGGAATCATATTTTTTCAGTTACCGCACAATTACCTGGCGAAAACGGATATACTGGTGGAAAAGTTATGTTCATTGATACGGAAAACACTTTCAGACCGGAAAGATTGAAATCCATTGCTGATAGATTTAATCTTGACCATGACGCGATGTTGAACAATGTCATTTTCGTGCGAGCTTACACTAGTGAACATCAGTTCGAAATCTTAGATGGTGTGGCAGCGAAATTTCACGAAGAAGCCGGTGTTTTTAAGTTACTCGTAAGGTTGCTAAATTTATTTTTTTGTAGACAACAGTAAGCTCTTAGCCCGAAATAATGCCAACTTTCCTTTTCACAATGCGTTTGATAAATAATTCGAGATAATGTAAAAAATAGTAAAGAGTAAAAAGGGGTTACGCAAACTCGGGATGCCCAAGAAATAAGCAATTGCTGTAGGCTCCGCCAGGTTCAGGTCAGTTTGTGTGTACGGTAAGATGAAAATGTTTCATTTTTTAGATTATCGATTCGATCATGGCTCTGTTTCGCGTTGATTTTTGCGGCCGCGGAGAGTTAGCAGACCGTCAACAAAAGCTTGCACAGATGTTGTCCAAATTACAAAAGATTTCCGAAGGTAACTAAAGGGAACTCAACACATGAATATAACAAGTGAAAACTGCTGAAGTTTTGAAATCAAGATTTTCAACACGATTTTTTTTTGCATTTCAGCTTGAAGGTCCGTTTAGCATTTTTATCAAATTTGAGCCTCAGTATACTCTCGGGTACCTAATAGCCGGGGGGATTGGAATAAACGGGGGGGGGGGTTGGAAAAATCTCAAAACTTAATAAGCGGGGGGGGGGGGTTGGAATAAAAATGTCCTGGGTGGAAAATTTTTGAAAAGGAGGCTAATACAGCATAATTAGTACAAAAAACGGAACTTTCAAAAACATTTTCCCAAAAATTTATAAGCGAGGGGGGGTTGGAATAAGAGTGTCCTGGGTGGAAAATTTTTGAAAAATTAATTAGCGGGGGGGGGGACGGCTATTAGGTACCCGAGAGTACTTATAAAACGAATGTATTTTCACTTTTTAGAGACAGAAATTTACACGCTTTTTTATTAGAATAACTTTTGTAAGAATATCAGGGTGAGATTCCGGAGCCTATTGTTTAGAACAATAGAAAAATAACTCACTTTCAGCCAAAAAACACTATGTTATAAAAAACCGTATTTTGATAGATTTTACTCCAGGCTAAAAAAATTCGAAAAGCCTTGAATTAGAAATTCTTTTCTACTTTCAGAATACAACGTTGCTATCTTCATTACAAATCAGGTAAAGATTAAAGTCGATACCTTTCTTCACAATCAGTAGTTTTGAGAATCCGAGATCGAAAGGCAAAATTACATCGGTATTCCAGTATATTGTATTTTGTACCCTCGGAAGCCCCCCCAACGCACCCCAATATTTTCGAGGTACAGTACTGTGTTATCGAAGGTAATTTAGTATGGTGTTCTCTTAAAATTAATCCTGGTTCTGTATGCAGCAAAAAAATCTCATTACACCCTAAATTATGTACCCTTTGTCTTTTATTTTCTAGATGACCGCAGATCCCGGAGGTAAGTCTGAAAATGTTTTACGATTCTTATCTCGTCTTTTCTTCAAAATTTCATCACATTTTGCGTTGACCATCGAATGTTCAAATTGATAATTATTACTTACAGTAATCGACCCCATAGGCAAAGGATTTTATACCACGCCGCTATTTGGCCCGGACGGCATTCCGGGTCACAAGAAAAACAGGCTAGAAATAATAAACACAACCCCTTTCATTAGAAACCCATCTTATTGTGTTTTTTTCTTTCCATTTCAAATTACGATGACGAATTATCTACAACTATGCAGCTACGATGTCGTAAGTTTAAATTATATTGATTTTTATGCTCTACAACTTTTTATGATCTAGAACTTTGACAAACATAATACACCACGTGTCACAAGCCCAAACAGGGCCCTGTCCGTTGGTGATAAAAACACCACTCATTTCATCATCACATCTTCATTGAGCTTTCACCCCCTGTGGGAACAAGAATAAAAACTTTGAAAATAATCTTTGTATTTTTTTAAGATTTAAAAAATACAATTTAGAACTCACTGGGTTACTTAAAAAGGGGTGTAAAATTTACTCCTCTACTCTTCCAGAACAACAGCCATTCAATGTTTTCTTTCTCCTGAATGAGGGGCTTGGATCAATCATCCTTTTTCAATAAGACGTTACTACTTCAAATTTTATTCCAATTTTCGAAATACTATCATTAAGAAATTTGTTTATTACCAACCCTGATATGTTACTGTCATTGAATTGTTTAGGTTCCAAGCTGATCCAAAGAAGCCGATTGGTGGGCACATTTTAGCGCATGCGTCAACGACTCGTATTTCGCTACGAAAAGGCCGTGGTGAACTGAGAATTGCCAAAATTTATGACAGGTGAATGAGTCAGATTACTAGCCTACATTCGAGTCCCCCCGCTAATTAATTTTTCGAAAATTTTCCACCCAGAACATTCTTATTTCAACCCTCCCCCCTATATTAGCCTCCTTTTCAAATATTTCCCACCCAGGACATTTTTAAACCAGCCCCCCAACACCCTGCTTATTAAGTTTTCCACCCGCCCCGTTTATTAGGTGTATTAACAGATATGTTCACATTGATCGAAATAATTTAAATGGGCCATAGAAATCGTTTATTGGACTTCAACTTCGACAGAATAGTTGAAAAAACTGATGACTGATGAAATAATTCTCAAAGAGTGAAAATAACAACCTTTTTAATAAGCCCAGAATTTACCACCTGTTTACAATAAATTACTTTTTTTTGCTTTTTTAGTCCTGACTTGCCAGAAAATGAGGCTACATACGCTATCACAGAAGGAGGAATCGCTGACGCCAAAGAATAAGAGTGCGCATGCGTAGAGGTAGCTGTCAAATAATATTCACACCTCAAGAGATTCTCAAGATGGAGTCTTTTCGGGCTCATAGAATGGTTCTACAAAAGACTCAAAAAATACAATATAGTAAATATTAGTTGGAATTCGAATCGTAGAGGATCCTCATCGACAGAGAAAATTGAATTTTATGTAATTGTACGAAGAGAATATATTTATTTATTAGATTCCTTATTTATTCAAAAAAATTTCCAATCGTAAGTCTTTGAATTGCTTGAAATCACTCAAAATCTTTCCAATAAAAACGTGCCCCCAGACCCCTTCGTCCAATGTTGGAAGAATTTATCAAACTCAACAATGCACTGTGATGTGAATGTGTAACCGTCAGTGTGTCTGGAAACCTCGAAAAAGCCGTTCACTTCTTCCGTTCTGCTGAAATCGCGCCTCTGAATAGTTGAAAAATACCGTGGTCCAGTATTAATCCTTTGGGATTAAACAGTCTGCTGTTCCCATAAACAATAATCAACATAATTTATAGTTCAATCATTTTTTGGGCACCCCTGTATCACTGCTAAACTGTCCTGGAAAGTTCTCACTATGTAAAAGTTTTTGCCAAGCCTAAGGAGTAAGTGTACCGAATCTTTTGACTGTCCAGAAGTTTCGTTGATATATAAAACAGACATAATTTTTGTGGAACGCTAACATTCTCAATATACATAACCTAACGTTACGGCACTTTTCTACCAGAAACAGCCGCCGAAGACGAAAACTCAAAAATAAGAAAATAAGAAAGGTGAATTTCTGGTTCTTCCTGATGTTTTCGATGGGAAAAATAACGTAAACTAAGAATAAGAAAAATTGTATCCATAAAATATTATAAATATAAGGCATCATGTTAGCCTAATAAATGATCATCTCAGTAGAAAATTCAAAGGTTAGATATGCGCATCTTTTATCAAATGAAATGACTAGAGCAATACATCACGTGAATCCAAAATACAAAATATACATACAATCTCCGTAATTCATTGTTCACAAAATCATCTGTAACTTATGTGTATACAGTGAGTCAAGGGGTACAGCTGCAGGTGACCCATAGCGGGGGTGGTGATGTCTAATTTTGAATCTAAAAAAAGTTAGTACCTTGTTCTACAAAATTTCTTGAATATTAGGGTTAGTACTCTGCGGCATTATTCTCCCCTGAATAAGATACCGTTATAAATCACTTGAAATTCGTCTATTCTAGCATTAAGTTTTAGTATTTCACACAAGAGAATTGCCGTTTTTATATTCCTCTCTATCTCAGTTACTCAGAGTCTTAAATATTTATTATAAGACATCTTTAGTAGAAATTCTCATAACAATACTATCTTCCAGAGTTCCCACGTTTGACTCATCATCCGTGATCTTATAAACATTTTTACATTTTTCTTCGTTCACAAGACTCTCTAAACAAGCCAATGCTTTTGGAGCTCCTTCCACCATATTGAAAATAGCCTGAGCGCCAGTCTCACCCTCTTCCACTTTACGTAAACATAAACAGAGCACGGCATTCTGGCTATCTATAGCTCCGAAGGTTTTTAAGGAGTCTGTTATACTGTTCGATGGAGACAAATTATACAGAACTTCAGTATGTAGCGACCTCGTTTTCATTGATTTGTTCGTTTTTGCATAAATAGCTTTGTTGCAAGCAAGTAACACAGGGAATACTCCAGTCACATAATCCACGTTGATTAACGCGCAGTCAATCTCCTTTTTCATGACTTTCTGACGTAATGATGAAATATTGGTGACGTCATCAAATAATCCAAATGTCGCACTGTAATCTGGATATAAATCCAACTTGAACGTTTCAGTCAATCCCATCGTTCTTCGATTTTTTATTTTTTATTTTGTAATTTTTTTTCTAATTCTTCTAACACTGAAATTATAAAGATATGAGAGGAATGAACAAAATAAAAAAACTCTTGAAAGTAGACTATCAAGCGTCTGCCATTCCTTGGACACAGGAACGCAGGAACAGTGCTTATATAGAGAGTTATTATAAAAAGGATAACTTGCCGCCCAGAAGTAGTTTAGAAAGCCATTGTATTCAGCTAACGTAGTGAGCCTGATTGCAAGCGTAAGCTGCAGCGAAATGCAACGACGTGGTTTACTAGTTAGTCTACAGTCAAAGCGTTTAAGATCTTTAGGTTGATTTACTACTCAAATATAGAAGCAGAAATCTTGGCGAAAATTAAAAAACATTTGAAACACCGAGTCAAGACCTTTTTGTTTGATTTCATTTCAAAGATGAGACCTAATGGTGAAGTTAAGTAAACCAGTATGTAAAATCACGACGACGAACGAAAATTTAACAGACTAGTGAGTTTCAACCAATCAAATTTCGTATTTTCACTAGCCTATTAAATTCGTCCGTCGTCGTGATTATCCTGGTATGCTTAACCTCAGTAGTATTCCCAGCTTCTTTCTTTCTTACATTTTTAGTAAACGGTTTTTAAGCATTTCCAGGAGTGGCGGAGAGCAAAGTAGAAAGCAATTAAATGACAAATTTCGTTTTCTTTATCAAATATTATTAAAAGAGAAAAAACTTTTCTGGTCTTGGACACTTCATTACATCGATGTCCAAATAATCCAAACGAGAATGATTAAAATCTCTTTCACCATTTGACCAGCTTCCAAGAAACATCTCTTCACTCGGCTGGTATTTATTCGTATCGTACGGTATCGTATTAAAGGAGAAATGATCAATTGTCCATCTTTCTATTTATTCGGATTCTTATTTATGTTCCTCGTTGCTTTCAGCCTCCTTGATTCAAATCTCCTCTCATCTCCGCTACCATTCGCTCTTTAAATATCAAGGAATACGAAAAAACTCCTTTTCGTGTAACGGCCGATCATTGAAAATCTTTTTCCAAAACTGATATAGAAGAACGGTGTAATAGTGTTATCGCATCCCATTTTGCAAAGAAAAGAAGAATTGTATTGTTTGGATGATAACCAGACATGGGTAAACAGAAAGTAGAAAAACAAAACATTTGATTGAATCTCGATCATCAATTCAATCATCTTCATCAGCCTCATCTCCAAGCATATCTTCTCTCGGTTCCAGTCCCTCTCCGTACTGTATCGCGTTATCGATATAAATCAATAAATCATTCAGCGATTCTTCTTCATTAATGTTCAAAGGTAAAAAATTGACTAGCGCGTAATCGTCAATCACACCTGCTATAGCCTCGTTCAGTTTCTTAAATTTTACCGGTAGCGATTGGTTCAAATCGTTAACAATTTCAGGTGCGTTAGGACACAGATAGCGTTCAAGATTATCCGCACTTTCTTTACTTAACAAATCCATTTTCGATAACACGTTAATGAATGGGACCTCTAACTGGACCATGGCACTAAGCGCCGACATGGCGCCGGAGAAGAATTTAGCAGCATCGATAAGAAACTGAGCATCCATAAGAAAAACACCGCAAATAGAAAAATCCCAACTTTGTAAAGTATGTACGAGCTCTTTCATAACCGGAATGTGAGTATACAACTCTATTTGACCTGGACAATCAAAAATAAAATAATCATCTTCACCCTCTCCTAACTCTTGTTTCAACCAATCAAAATTCTGTTGTAAATATTCCATACAGAATACCAACCCACCGTTCGGACCAAGTCTTAAATCCTCTGCTTCCATGACGTCATCAACGGCCACTAATTCTCGAATATCGATTGAGACCGGGTAGGAAAAATGTTCGGCTGCCGGATCTAAGTTCACTATGGTAACAGTCCTTTTAATGTTCTCACAATGTTCATGCATGTATTTGCAATAAGTGCTTTTGCCGGAACCTGCCGGACCCATGATGATTTGACAATAACGCATTTTGTCCTTTGTTTTTTATTGTTTTGTTTTTTTATTTTGGATTTTTCATATTCTTGTTGCTGAAATGATACAAGATGAAATGTGATGATGTTTCAAAAAACTGATAAATATTTTGGGGAAGAAAAAAGATTTCTTGAAGAATTACAACAGAAGGAAGGAATAATTGAAAAATATTTTCATAAAATTTATTTACGCGTTCCACTCTTCACAAAATTAATTGAAGTCTTTAATTTCGATCAATGGAACCACACGTTTTTATGAGCATAGCTCTCCAGACTCAAATCTTTCGAGACGTCTAATAAGCTTATGCTGAGAATCAGTTTCAGAAATTTAAAGAAATGGATTCTCCAAAAATCACATGCATAATGTACAAACGACCCCCGTTAAACAAGCTGAAGAAGAGAAAAAAAGGAAAGAAGAAAATTAGCTGAAAAGTTTTTAAAATTTCAATTAACCGAGAAAAAAACCTTCACCCTTGGAATACAAATGTAAAAGAATTTTGATGATTAACGTTTAACGTATTACTGCTTGAGCGCAGTCGCGTGTTGGTTTACTCTTAGGTTCCAAATAAACGCCCCCCCCCCGCTTGTTAATTTTTCGAACATTTTCCAACCCCCCGGACCTTATTAGGACCCCCGTTTATTAAATTTCTCGAAAATTTTCCACCCCCCCCCGTTTATTTGGAGCCTAAGAGTACCAGGGTTTTCCTATCGGCTAAAAAGCATTCGTGGTTTGACAGTGAGACGCCAAAAAGTGATCGAAGGATTTAGGCCATGGCCAGTGCCACCAAAACGTTTCACTTTTTTTTCAAAATGTCCGTGACCAAGCTTTTAGAATTGATTTTGGTCAATTTGAGGGTGCTGATTCGGAATTTGAATGTTACCAAGCAGCTTGAAAACCAGCAGTTTTTGCGTAATTTGCGACTTTTTTTTTAAAGTGTCACCCTTCACCGTGCTTTATTTTTTTCTCCAAAGAAAAGATAAGATGGTGGAAATAGCATGCACCTACGAAGAAGTTCAAGCATTTTCAGAACGTAATATACTAGAGAAACTAAATACAAGTCGGTATTGAAAAATATAAAATATACTATATACCGGAGCCTGTCCCGGCATGGATCTTTTGGATTTAAATAAAATTCTACTAGAATTATGGATTATGTATAAGAAAGAAAGAAAAAATTTAAATTTCATCTTGAGGGAGTCGTACTCTACCTCTCGATCCACGGATGCATCTCACTGCGACATTTGCGACTTTTTGCGTTTTTAGGCAAAGTTGTAAGCCCTGAAAATTCATGATTTGGGGGGGGGGGGGTCTTCAAAATAAAAAAGACCTATACCACGTGACGGAGCTCTTCAAACTGAGCAAAAAAATGTATTATATCAAAGTCTCAACTTGTCTAGATCAAAAGTTATGGGCGTTTTTGTGATAAAAAAGTGCTATAATTTTGCATAAATTATGCAGATTGTGGGGAAATTCCCTGTTTTCAATCAAATCGTCTATAACTTTTGATCTAGAAAAGTTGAGACTTTGACTTTGACATAATACATTTTTTTGCTCAGTTTGAAAAGCTCTATCAGGTGGTATATATCTTTTTTGATTTTGAAGACCCCCCAAAAATCACAAATTTTCAGGGCTTACAATTTTGCCTAAAAACGCAAAAAATCGCAAATTGCGCAAAAACTGCGGGTTTTCAAGCTTGGTAACATTCAAATTTGGAATCAGCACCCTCAAATTGAGTAAGAAACATATCAAACCAGGGGGGGGTACAGCCGCAGGGTACTAACCCATAGCCGGGTGGTGGTGTCTAATTTGGAAATTCAAAAAAGTTAGTACCCGGTACTAATTTTGGGGTGGGGGTGGGTATATCTCCAATTTTAAGTTAGTACCCGGTACCAATTTTAGGGTGGGGTGGGTATCATTTAAATTTTTCTTCAAGTACTCAGGCCCTGAATATGGTACATTTGTTAAATTTTTGGCCTTCAACTTTCAGGATTTTAATGAGAAAAGATTTCCTTGTTAAGGCTTACAGTATCTGACAGTATTGAAAAGTTTCCTCCTTCCAATTGAAGGTACTTTCCCTGCTTATCAAGTATGTAGGGAAGTTTGGAGGTTGTTAGTTTCAATAGTTTTCAGAAAAAAAGAACTGTTATGTTTCTAATGGTTTCTATCGATAAAGAATTATTTTATTCAAATTCATATGCAGGGTGTCTACGGATTCTTTTTCGGGATTTTCAAGGTTTTCAAGGTTTTTTTGGTCATTTTTAAGTGGTTTTTCAAGGTTTTTTGGCAAAAACTTTGGCACTTTTCAAGGTCTTTTGATACTCAGTTGACATGGCTCTTTACAGGATTTTTATTTTTCAGAATGGTAGGTGAAAGAAAAATAGAGGATAGCAAATAAAATTTATTCGCTTTTGGTGCCCGGGGAATTACTTCCACAGTTAAATTCCTATCTCCCTCTCGAGAACAATACCACAAAAAGAAATACTCCAGCTCCCTAGTCTTCCAACTGTAGAAATAAAGAATTAGAAGCAAAACCAATTGTTTACAGTGACCGAGAAGGCGCAACCATGGTTTGCGCCGAGGAGAGAAAATTTTGATTTTGACTCTTTCAAATGGCTAAAAATCGCCTTGTTTTTGATTTTGCTTTTTACAAAAATCAATTTCCAAAAGAGTTGTTCTAAGGAATCCTCGAAATTTTATTGATGAACGGCTATTATTCCAAGACGCCCTGAAGCAATTTGAAAATCGGGGAACAGTCAATTTCTTAGGACTACTGCAAACGGGAAATTAGTGACAAAAACTCAGCTAATGATAAAAGAATGTTGCATTCGTTGCGACAGAATCGCAACATAAACAGGGAAATATGGAATTCCCTAAATGTTATAAAGGTTTAGCACCGCAGGCGGTTTTTTATTTATTCTTACTTTTCGAATGACTGGATAGCGCTTTTCAAGGTTTTTAACGATTTTTCAAGGTTTTCAAGGTTGGGTGGTTCATTTTCAAGATTTTCAAGGTTTTCAAGGTCCCGTAGACACCCTGATATGGGTACTTTCCCTACTTTCTAAGAGGAGAATTTTATGACCACTAAGTTATACAAATATTGAAATAGCTAATGTAAAGAAAGCTATTGTTCAAAATCAGTATTGTTTTAATTAGTGAGAAGAATAGTTCGTCTTTGATATCTCAAGTTAGAACGAGGTATATGTTAGACTAGTAAACTAGTCGGTTATTACTTATAATAAAACTGTCAATCAAATAATGTAAACACTAATTAAATATTCAGCGCTTGTGAGAGAAAAGGAAAATAACCGACTAGAAGCTTCTTCCAACGCCTTTTTTTCTTTACCTAAAATCGTAAGGAGAGACATACAGATTTCTGTATGTCTGACCCGTGCGGGATTGCATTTTTTTTTCGTTCTGTTTATCGCATTTTTGGAAATGCTCATTTATTTATATGTTCCCATGTTTAATGTTACTATGAAATATCATTTAGTCAAAAAAGTTGGATGGATTCTCAAAAACCTAAAAAAGGTTGTAAAATTAAACAACGTTTTTAGAGGGAAGAAGCTTCTAGTCGTTGAAATTCAGAAAAGACACGCAACCTCACCTCTTCGATTCTTTTTATTTGGAGCTTGAATTTTTTGCATATGGGTCTGTTTTCAACGACTAGTTTACTAGTCTAGGTATATGTTTGTCATTGCCTTCTGATGAAAAGAATTACAAGCTGTTGCATCCAAAGTGATACAATCTGTCTTTTAAACAATAAAGTTCTTATCCAAACTGATGATTCTTACAGCCTGGTTTTTGTTAGAGGAATTAGTTAATTTTAGTTTATTGCAGTTTATATTATACCCTATAGCTTATTTTTGTTTATTTTTATTTGTTTGTTTGTTTGTCTGTTTATGGCAATTAAGACGGAGGCAGGTCAACTAAGCAAAGCCAACCAGAGCCAACAATGCAACTTTTTTCTATTTCAACTTCTTTCATAAAATTGACACAGCTTTGAACAATTTGAATAAATCACCCTTCTATTGAGGAAAAACATAAGGAAATCCATCCAATCCAAGCTTTCATACTATTCTTCAATTTTTATCAACTTGATTTTTACTTCTTCTGATAGATATATACTTTTATTGCCGTTATTACAGCTATATAATATTTTACTTTTGCCAAGGAATTTCCTTTTTTTACCTTTTGTAATTAAAAGTTGTGTTTGATTTAAAGAACTTTTAAGAGGATCTGAGTTAAAAACATGGTATATACAAGTCATAATAACAACAAAGAGCTGCTTTTGCTAGCTTTTGAAAGATTGGGACCATGCTTGGCAAGTTTTAAGGGTGGTGTCTCCTATTTTCCTTGGTAATTTTAAAGCCGGTACCCGGTACTAAAAAGGGGGTGGGGGTCCCTTTTTCCTTAAAAAAAAAGTAAGTACCCGGTACTAAAAGGGGGGTGGGGGTCCCTTTTTCCTTAAGAAAAAGTAAGTACCCGGTACTAAAAAGGGGGTGGTGGTACCTAAGACAATTTTTCTTAAAAATCAGGTTAGTACCCTATGGGTTAGTACCCTGCGGCTGTACCCCCCTGATCAAACAGTTGGTCACATACATTTTGAATTTTTTCTATATTTTTGAAACATTGACAATCCACTGGCCACGGCCTAATTGTTTTTGCGCCCGTCGTCTTTTGGCGAAAGGCGGTAGGGTACCGCCGCAACACTGCAAGAAAAAATCATATTAAAACTTTTTTTAATAGTCTTTTATACTATTAACGAAACTGATAAAAATATTCATACTTCAAACGTGCCTAACATCACGTCTTTATTGCGTGGTTAAAACACAAGGCAAGCGTGACAAGTAAAATTTTTTTTGAAAACTTTGGGGCGAAGAACTTCAACTTGCTTTCATAATTATTTGTTGTTTCCTTTAAAAAAATATCAGTTTAAAAAAATACAAAGATATTTATATACAGAATTTGGAACATATTTTTGGAAATGATATAAAAATCAGTTTTACAAAGCAATAAGAAAATGGAGAACAGCAACAACATCAGTAATTTGTGGTAGTAATACCAAGGTAGAGCTAAAAAAATGGAAAACTAAAAAATTCAATTATCTACAGTACACATAATAAAATTGAATTGAAAATTAAACATTTCCAAATACAAAAGTGACAAAATTTCGATAAACTAATCATCACAGTATATACAATCCTAAAAACAATAAGTATTTACAAAACTTCATTTTTTTATAATATAGAGCAGTGTGACTCCGACTAGAAGATCAACAACTGCATATCCCTCGTGTGTTCAGAAGAGTACGTCAAATACTTCAAATCATATCTTGTCAACAGAAGGGCAAGATCTATATAAAAAACTTTTACTCAAGACAAAAGCAGAGACTTGCTTATTTTTACAAGGGCCCGCGTGGACGCAAACATATCCCTCGTGTGTTCCCTCGTACCAAGAGTGTGTTTTTAAAAAAGGTACGCCTGGACGCAAACACATCCCTCGTGTGTTCCTTTGTACCAAGAGGGCGTGAATCACTTCAAATCATATTTCAATGACGGATTTAGATCTTTCATTTAAAATGTATTTGTTAACAGAGGGGCAGGAACTTGATCTTCGTCTTTCCTTTTCGATTTGCCACTTTGATTTCTCGCCTGCATCAACATTATTTCGCGATCTCTTACGGAAATTTCCTCCCTCGATATCACCGTCGGGTCCATCTTCGTCACCGTCCCGATAAACGAAAACATTCGTCGGTTCCAAGGGATTACACCGATCAACCATTATCGGTGTTGAAGCGCTTCGCCTGTTTTTTCCGGTCGGTATCGATCGGATAGAATGAATTTTGGAAGGTGGGTAATCCATTTCAGGTGATTGTTTGATGGTCGTTGAAACATAAACATCCCCGATATTTGTCGTCGTCACCGAACCATTGTCGGTGAAAATCGATGAATCGTCGGATAACTGTCGCTCGTGACATTTCTGGAGGTTTAATTCTTGTAGAAACGGCGCGCCTTGTTTGCGTAGTTCTTCCATATCTGCCGGTAGACTAATGCAAGGAGCGTCTAAGTCGCCTTCTGAGTAATATTGCGGGCTTTGAAGTGTTTTGCGTCGCTCTTGAAGTGACATTTGGGAGGTATACGAGCATTTGGGAGGCGATTGAGAAGAACCTTTTCGTTGTGACGGCGATGTAGAATTACGTGCCTCGCTGAACGTCTTACGTTTCAGAATATCTTCATTTGATGTAGAACCTAGCCCTGAAGATGAGTAGCTTTCGATACTGTGCGATCGGGCGCCAAAAGCAGCAAAATTCTTTGTCTTCAACGGCGACGGTAAAGTCTTGCTCGGCTTGTCGTAGCTCTGTCCACCTTCATTGAGACTGGAGAATCCGGACTTCTTGGTGGGCGAAGGGAGTGTTTGAGATCCCAAATTAGGGCGGAGATCAGGGAAAGCGAGTCTTATTTGATCGAAAGTGAGGCGGTAAACAGGAGGGATATTTGATTCATCTGTATACTGTATCATGTCAGTGTCTTTCTGAACTGTCTTGCGCTTCAAACTTTCCAAGAGTTCTTTACGCGAGCGATGAGATAATGGCGTGTCCTCTTCATCATCGATCTATGGACGAACAATGAAACTAGTTAATACTGAGACCACAGATATTTTATATATATGAAACACTAGATAGAGCTACTGTGACTGAGACCTGTATTTATCTTCCATTTCTGATCGAAGCACTTAAAAATTTCGTGCCTTAATTATAACAGTACTCGATTTGGGTCGATTTTGAATCCCCTGGTGTGCTTAATTGTACGGGGTGGAATAAGCAGGGGGTGGGTACTCCAGATAAAAATCAACAAAATGGGGGGGGGGTCATAATTAAGCTATTGACCTGATTTTGCTAAAAATCCTTAGGAAAATGAAGGTTTTTGGCCAATTTTGACACTTAAAATGGGGGGTCATTATAAAGTGATATGAGGGTGATTGTTTTTCAATAAATTGCAAAACGACCCCCCTACCAGCCCCTACAATTAAGCAGACAAGTTTAACAGATATCTTTTAAGATTTCACTTAGAAAAATGATTAAAACTCCTTGTAGTAATAAAATGCAACAACGATATGTACTTACATTTTTGCCGCTTGCATCTTTCTTTTCATTAGCAAGAGTTTGTTCGTTTTGTAACGCCTGTTTTAATTGGTGTATCGTCTTTTGTGAGTGAATGACTTCGTCTTTTGTTTGCTCTAAACATTCTCTCATCAAGTCTAACTGCTCCACTATATCGCTAAATAGAAAAAGATGGGAAAGTATGATATTGGGTATCTAATTGAATAGCGCACCAAGCTGAATCTAAAAATATATTTTATTTTTGACATAATCATTACTCTCGATGTGTTTGTACGAGTTCCAATCCCATCAGCATTTGCGTTGATCTTTTCTGCACGATAATGGCATCATTTGACAAAAGATATATAACAACTTGCACGTATCTTTAATTAACCCACATTGAATTGTGGGATTGCAACTCGTACAAATGTCAAAAAAAGTGAAAAGTAATAATTATGACGTAAGCGTTGCGGAGCGCTATTGAAACTAAGACCTCCAAAACCAAAAACAGCTCACTAACGCGACTTGAGCAGAAAATAAAAACGAAAACCTGGAAAATCATTGGCAATGTTATTGGCGATAGCTTAATCGGATAACAGAGTAGTGTAGCATCAAATATAATTCAACCAAGCGTACCTTGAGAGTTCAACTTAAAATTACTAAATGGAGTTTTCCTTAGCAGTCCCAAACCCTGGCTAGAATGAACAAAACCACTTAAATCTTATCATGATCCTTTTGGAAGATCCTCTTGAAGCATTACTTCACTTTCGACATATAGTTGACGCTCTCTAATTCGACATCCTACTATTCGATACACTCCATTATTCAATACTGTTTAAGGTCACCGTCAACAAGAAACACTCATAAACAACGCTCTACCATTCGATATGCTCCTTTATTCGTTGAAAATCGAATTAGAGAGAAGGCAACATATAAACAATACCTACTTGTATTTTTCTTCGAGTTGTCGGTTGATGATGAGTTGTGAATGCATAGTTTCATCGTGCATCTTCTTCACTTTCATCGTCTCATCTCTCGCTTCTTCCATATTCTTCCACGCTTTCTGACATTCACTTCTCGCGTGGTCCAACTCGTCCAAATGTGTCTTCTGCATTTCACGGTACCGAGAAATATCTGATTGTAAGCGATCGCTTCGTTGTTGAAGATACTTTTTGTCAATTTGTGAAGCTAGGGAAAAAGTAGTAAGTAAGGAGTAAGTAGATTATTTATTTGTCGGAATAAGCGAAACGAGCAACCACACTTATTTAGGTGGCTGCACAATGAAGGTATAAGATTCAAAGATTGACAAGGTCTTACTATAAAAGAAAATTTCACAAATATTAATCGAATTAGGATTTTTTTCTCAGAAGTCAAAAATCAGTTACCGAATATGAAACAGGTATTGTAACAAAATCACTGCTACCAGCTTTAGAGGGATAGCATTATGGTCAAAAGGAATTTCCAAAGGGGAAAAGGTCGTTCTTTCTTTTGTTTAAAAATGCTGTGTAATCAAATATTGTAGATACGTTAAATAATATCATTAAACACGAGTCTTCGAAGAGCAAAATTCAGTGACCTTTATATACCCTGGACCTATCAATACCCGCCATTTTTGATCGGAGTATTTTTGAAAGTGGTACCAGCAAAGAAGCCATTGCAGTGATAAACTTTCCCTAACAGGCCAACAAGTATTCGAGGAAAAGTAAACTAACGCTCTCGGTGCATTTACATCGCTGTTGAGTAGTGCTCCCATTAGGGTAAAACTTTCATAAAACTCCGATCAAAGATTTTGCGTGGCCGGAATTGAGAAACTTGGTCCAGGGTACATAAAGGTCAGTGACAAGATCGAACAATGAGAAATAAAAAGGAGTCTTACAATTGTATTTGCAGGAGAGTTCATGTATCTGATCTTTGGCATCTTGGAAAGAGAAAGTCACTTCTTCGCTCTGTTCTTTCAGTTTGTTCTTCTCGTGGGACATCATGTTGAATTTCACGTTCAAAACCTTTAAAAAGATACGATTCATTATTTCAATACTCTGATAATGTTTCTAGCAGCTAAGCCAGGGGGGGTCAAGCAGTTAGTACAAGACATCATGCCTACTAAGTGATTCTTTGGAGGAAAGAGGCCACACCACCACCCTTTGACAGTTAGTATGAAATATACTAAGTGATTTCAAAGGAAATTCACTAAGGACCACCCATTAAAACCTATCAAACGAGAGTGTGATATTTACTTTTTGTCAAGCCATGTTCCCAAAATTGTTTTGAAACAGTTATTGATTTGGTATGATGAATTAAAATGAATCAAAAATTTTATTTTAACACAACGCTGAACAGCGATATATGTACAAGAGTTTCAAATAACGAAGTACTTTCATTTTCATTATCATTTTTGTTTTCGTTTTTGTTTTCGGTTTTATTTTCGTTTTTATTTTTATCCATTTCCTTTGTCTTATTTTTTTCAAATATCATAAATTCCTAATATCGGACTCTCACAGAGGTTTGGCAAAAGCAAAACATTCGAACATTTCTAAGAAAAAGATGCATATTAGACAAAATAATCATTTCATTAAAAATTATCACTACAACATCAAGCTTTATTCCAACACCGCGTCTATTCTACTAATAACACAAATATCAAACCAATAAGTGTGACATCATTTAAACACAAAACTTTTCTTAAGTACAGGGAATTACCCTACGAACATTAGGGGAAAATCAACTGACTTTTTTCTTTTATTTATCAATCTATAGTTAGGGAATTCCCCTGATATAGTGTTTAACTAAAGCTTGGTCCTCACTTGTTGAAAAAATCGCGTCTAATCACTAGACGCCTGCGTCTAACATTAGACGCGCGCGTCAAGTCCTTAGGCGCGTGCGTCTAGAAATTATGTCTTTGTTGTCCTCACTACCATGAACTTTTTTGAATTAAAGGATTAAAATATGGGAAATGTGAATAAATGAAGTTATGAGTTTGAGCTTGTTTTCAGTTTATGTGATGGAAAGAAGATGGATAGCAGTGATGATGAAAGCTACTTTGATAATTGTGAAGATTTGCTCCTGATACTTTTGTTACGAAAAAGACAAAATAGGAGAAAGGCGCGTCGCAGGCGGTTTTGGGTACGAGATATTTTTCAAGAAAGACCAATCCATGAACGTTTAATACTCTGTTTCAAACATTGCTAAAAGACAGTGAAATGTTTTTTCGATCTCGCTTTGAGCATCTTCTCTCACTAATTCAACATCGTATCAGCAAGAAAACCACTCGAATGCGTCAGACAATACACGTTTTTTTTTTTTATTAGAACACTTAAAATTTGTCTGAGCCTGGATGTGCTTATTTTTTTAGCAATTTTCAGCCTAAAATGTTCTTAAATGCGTTCTTATTTTTTCAGACTACTCTAAATCGACAATATGATACAAAATAAAGAGCACTTAAATTTGGCAAAATTTGGCAAAATTTGACTCTCGACTTTTGAAGATCCACCCCTAAATTCGGTTAAAACTGCTTAAAAAGAGGAAAAAATTGTAGTTTCTTGTCATTTTTTTCCAAACTGAGGCTGGGCATGTTCTTAAGATGTTCTTAATTTTTCGACGAATTTCAGCCTATATGTTCTTATAAACTAGGTTCTAAAAAAAAAAAACGTGTATCAGCTAGAGAACGTCTCTCTGTAACATTAAGGTTTCTGGCCACTGGAGAAAGCCAACAATAACAGTAATGACATTATTCTTATGATCGAGCTTTTGTCTTATCATATATGACGGGGTACTGCCTGTAGGCTTCACAAAGCTCTTCTTCTTCTTTCAAAGAGTAAGATCTATTTGCTCTTGGCATTTTATTAGCAGCAGTACTGATCAGCTAAAAACACTTTGTAAAAACAGAAACAGAGAGAAAAAAATACGAAAAAGATACGAAAAGATTACGAGAATTTACAACTTTGGGGACATTTAATTCTGTTTACATTGCGGTGCCTTTGAACGTTAGACGCGCGGAACAAAATTTTTTGTTCCACGCGTCTAACAAATTTTGTCAAAGTCCAGGCGTCTAACACTAAACGCCCGCGTCTAACACTAGACGCCTGCGTCTAACGAGTGTACTCACTAGAGGTTCCAAACACTTAGTCACGCGCGTCTAATGGTAGACGCGGGCGTCTAGTGATTAGACGCGATTTTTTCAACAAGTGAGGACCAAGCTTAAAGGGTAATACCAAACAAACTCCAAAGGGGAAGACTTAAATGTCTTAGGTTCTTTGATTTCTCTTATGGAGGGGGATTTCCCTGATTGCTTTTAGTATTTATTTTTAATATTTTTTTAGAAAAGGTAAAAAAGTAGCACTTAGTATTCATTTGTACTAACTGTTTTCCTAGATTTTTTACTTGACACCACCCTAGCAGTCACTTAGTACCATCAAGTACTAACTGATTTTTGAAAATTTTGTAGGTATACCACCACGGTACTAACCGGCATGATGTCTTGTACTAACTGCTTGACCCCCCCTGGCTAAGCAGCTCCTATAATGCAAAGATTAATGTAATAAGGATAGCTGTCATCACACTGTGGTATTGTTCTTTTTTTTAATGCTTTGGCAAGACGTACAAGAGTCTAAAATTTCACAATGATTACCTCTAAAGAAACAATTCATTCGTCCTAAACAGACCTTAACCAGACAGATGTGGGGTCGACTAATCAAACATCACGGAACTGTTTTTATATTAATCTACACCTTAGTGAGTTTACAACCTTTGAATTTATTTCCTTGGGTCAATTGAAACAAAACATATATAAAATCTATAGTTATCTCTATATAATTCGGTCTTCAAGAGATTAAGACTTCTCTTCGAATTAGAGAAAGATTCAGATTATAGAGGTTCGAATTAGAGAGAGAACTGACTGTAGATCGACTTGACTTGTACTGTTGGGTTCCAAATAAACGGGGGGCTAATTACCGGGGGGGGGGGTTAGAAGTTGTAATTACGAAAACCCAAAAATAAGGTAAATATAGGCTAAAATCAGGCTATTTAATTTAGAACGGAAAAAGGGACCTTCTCTTTGAGAGCTGAAAAAATTCTTAAAAATAGATAAAGGGGGGTCCTAATAAGGTCCGGGGGGTTGGAAAATTTTCGAAAAATTAACAAGCGAGGGGCCCAGTTTATTTGGAACCTAAGAGTAATTAGTTTCAACGAAGAATAATTTGGGTTTAAAAATCGCAGTCTCTGATCAATTTAGCCCCTACCTCACTGAATTTTGTCAGTTCGTTCAAATCTTTCTTCAATTGTTGATTCTCATCGCGTAACCTGTCGCTTTCCTCTTTCGAGATCGATAATTGTAACTTGTACTCTCGTAAATCTTGCTTCTCGCTTTTACACGTCGAACTGTGCGTCATTACTTGTTCATTGAGGCGTCTCGAGTTCCGCTTTTCCTCGTTGAATTTAACAGAGATATTCATCACCTGTAAAAGATTATCAAATTAAAATTATACGATGTTATCGTCCGTTACAGCATGTCACAGTGATAGTAAAGGCGGGAAAATATGGCGCTCTGGCGTTATGGCGGTACGGAAAAAAATCGGCGGGTTAGTTAGGAAGAAAAGCAACAAAACGCGTTAGCAAATTTTCTTCGGCTTTGGGCTTTTTTCTTAGATAGTGATTTATCTTAGACTATAGCATAGTCTAATTAAAATTGGTATAAAATGTAAAGGACTGGGCATCAGTTAACATATATTCCATACGGAGCGCTGCGAAAGTTTCCTAGGAGGAATAGAAAAGTTGACTGCATTTTCTACCTTTCAGAGCAATGAATCGTTTCGCCAAGTGGCGTACTTTAATTGTCTAATCGCCAAGAACTTTTCCGCCTAAGGTTTTCCCAACCCTCATTCACAGTTTATTGTATGTTGGTATGTTGAGTTCAAACGCATGAACTAAAAATGTAAGGAAAGACTATGTTTAAAGGGGTAAACGATCCCAACATTTCATCCAACATAGAAAACAAAATGTTGGACAAAATGTTGGATTATTGTTGTGGTATGATGATGGATCTCCTTGAAATCGTTTAGTCCAAAATCATTTTCATTCAGCACGGATGAAAATTAGATTGACTTTGCAACAACAATGTGTGTTTTTTCTCATTTTACAATATATTTCGAACCTACGATGAAAATTGGACGAAAATTGGACGAAAATTGGGTGAAAATTACTGATTCATTTGTTCATTCATTCTTTTCAAATCAAATATGGCGTCAGCTACGGTATGTAGAATGGAATGTTGTCAAACTGTTGGATTAGTTTTGGTATGATGTTGGATCCTCTTCAAATCGTTTAGTCCACCATGGTATGCATGATGACTTGATGGACTGTTGGAATCGTTTACCCCAGCCTTAAGACACACAAAAAAATCTACCTGTTTGTTCAAGTGTTCATTCCTATCTCTCATCGATTCACTTTCCTTTTTATAATACTCCAATTCTTCATTCTGTGCCAACAATTTTCCTTGTAAAGCCATAATGTGGTAGGTCTTGCTGATGACTTCTTGCTGGACCGCTATATCGCGTTGGTATTGTGATTGTAATTCATAGCTTGTTAATTCTTCTTCTTCTAACGAGCGCTTGATCTCTGAAAACTTCTCGATAGCCAACTGTAGAAGATAAAATAAGTTAAAGGTTGATATCGTTTACTTACCCATCAATCTTACATGATAAGCTATTTCACATTGAATTGACACGGATGTGGAGCAAGATTTGTGAGAAGCAGGAAAAGAAAAACACTTTTTTGCTTATATCAGCATAGTATGACAATAGGAAGACACCCATCTGATATGAAATGGGAACACTTATGTAACTAAAACCTTTAAGTAAAACACACGATAAAAGTGAATGGAAAACATGGATTTTCTGGTGGGGGGCCGAGACAATTGAGCTTACGTATGTTTGCTTTTGAGAACAGAGGACAGCTTTAACTATTTGAAACGACCAGTTATGACCCACAAAATAGAGTGCATTAAAAGCGTTGATATACCGTCGTCGTAGCACAGTCGTAATTTGAGACATTGAGACATGATTTCCTTAAATTAAGACCAGAAATTTTTACATACCTTCAGTTCATCGATATGTTGCTGTTGAACTTTCGCATTTTTTTCACTTTCAAATAATTTCTTCTCTAAGATATTTTTCTCTTCTTGGACCTTTTTATGAATTCTGGTCACCCAATGTAACTCACCCACTGTCTGCTCCAGTTGTTTTGCTAACACCATTCGGTCAAAGTCAATGTAATCCTTGCCAGTCAAATCTAAAAGATATCGTGGAAAGCTCGTGGTTAGTAAGTAAATTTGGGATAATCTCGCTATTGCATGCCATGAGATTTTTTCATAGTTTGATTCCCTTGAAAGACCTTTCCAGCTTTTAAAAAGAAAATTTCAGTAGATAGTAACGGAAAGACCACTTAACTGTCTAGGATAGAAACCGCATTTCGTGACACAGCTACATCCATGCATAGTACTATGATACATGGCAACAACGAGTAACACAGGGGTCCCAATCACTGACCTTTATATATCCCTGGACCAAGCAATATCCGTCATCTTTGATTGGAGTTTTTTTGGAATTGGTACCCGAGAAGAGGCCATTACAATGTTAAAAATTAACGTCTAACGCCGCTACATCATCAAAAGAATTTGAGGAAAAAGTAGACCTAGCGCTCTCGATGCATTTACACCGCTATCGAATAGTGCCGCCATTAGGGTACCACTTTTCAAAAAACTCCGATCAAAGATTTTGCTTGGCTGGGATTGAGAAGCTTGGTCCAGGGTATATAAAGGTCAGTGGTCCCAATCCTTAGCGCAGTGGCCGATACAAAGTTTTTTGGCAATGGACTTAATGCCTTAATACGACATATTGGGCAAAATTCTTCAAATTTTGAAGAATTTTGTTGAACTTGAAGACGGAAAAGCCTCTCTTTGAACCTCGCTGAGACGAAAACCGTCTGAACTGAAAGGACTTTGTACACTGTAACCATTAGACAAACAGCAGTACACATTCAGGCAAAATTCCAAGCGCTTTGTTTACTGGCCGTTTTTTTTACTTAGAAATTGAGTTTTGGCCTTCGGAGTAACCATTAATAGGTGGTTGATACGCGCTGCAGGCGCTAAAAAAAACCCGTCTAGGCCACTTATGAAGGGTTTATTTTCAAGGATTAAGCATTGTACTTGCGAAAATAACAAGGAGTTTATCGAATTGAATTTATTTTCAATCATCAGAGAGAGAATACAATCTGATATTACATCTTCTTCATCTTTTTGAAATATTTTGTACACACACTAAAAGTTTTCCAAAAAATTGAGTATTTTCATTTTGGCCGTATAACGGCCACAAAAAAGTGCTTGGAATTTTCACTGATATTCAACAAAGAAAACTTTAATTTTACTCACCAGATGTGTTCATCATATATGGGATGGTAGATACTGAAACGAAACGAAAAATGCAGATAGATTCGGAAAGTATTTTGTGCAGAGCTCTCCAAAACGCATGGAAAGTTTCGCATGTTGTCAAAGGAAATTATAATGATTGTAAAAATGAATTATCACAGTGAGGTCACCATGGTAATTTAGTCAAAACATTAAACTGATAAATTTGGCTTTCAATCATAAGTTTCGAGAGAAAATAATGGGTCATTCCATTTTATGACCATACATCAGGGGGAGCATTTCCAGGGGAAAATCCGAGAAAAATTCCCAAGGGGTCCAAAGAAGTCTTTTTACATTTTTCCAGGGGGTAAAAAGTTATTCTTGAATTTTCAAGGGCTGAACGACTGATTTTAGTTTGTCCTACCTCACTTTAAGACATGAAAAGAATCTTTCCAAAGGCTCTTTTGCAAATATTGCCATTTTCCAGGGAGTATTTACACTATTCCAAGAAATTTGTTTTCACTTGAAAAGGTTCGTCCACTTCCCCTGTATGGAAATTTTATGGAACAGCCCAATATGGATACTAGAATGATCAGAGGGTCAAGAGTGGCGTCGCGTATCTAAGTGCGTAAAAAACAAAAACGAAGAGTTCCTGTAATAGACGCGATAGGAGCCTCTTTCACATCGACCTTTTTAGCTAAAGAAATTCGTACGCAGCTTAATTAAGAAGCCATTTTATCATGCAAACCCTAGACGCTTTTTAAAGGAATAATCAGGTGGTTTGGGATATTTGGCATGTGGAATCCTTCTATTGTCCTGTAAATATTTCCCAAAGGCGACATAATTAAGTTACAAGTTTTTGACTTTTAGTAAAAAACAATAGAATTTCAACGTAAGAACCGTGTGAGAACCCATTTTCAGGAATTTTAGATTGTGATATCTCGACTTTAGAATATAGTTAGACAAAATGCTTGGCGATTTTACTCAAAACCACAGAGGGTTTCTTCAGCCATAAAGTCAACTCTGCATCGAGGAAATTAATAGATAGGTGACGAATCTACAAACACACGCACAAACCTTTACTGGCCGGTTCTTTGCCAGTCAATTTCTTATATAAATCAGGGTGCTCAAACTGAAGTGCGTCAATAAAGTGTTTCATTCCTCTGGGACCTTTCCTTTTGATGACATCAAGGAAAATAGAAGCTTTTTGTTGGCGTGTTGTGCCAGTGTTCATAATTCGTTCACAATCTTCCTCGTCCATAATCAATTTGCTTCGTAAGTAACTGTGGTAGGAAAATAACGCAATCAATTCGTTTGATCTACAATCGATTCAGTCTAACCAGAATGATTTACTTGATGCCTCTCTGATTGATGCTCAGCAATTAAAGAGAAGGATCAAGGGTAAGTGGAGCAATCCAGGGAGAAGGAGTGGCGCTCTCCCCTACCTTCGGGTAGATAGCTATCGAAAGAGGAGCCTTCGGGTCGCAGACTTACTTAGATTTTAGAAAATGTTATTAGAATTTCTTTACGTTATCTATGAGATATTTTGTCTACTGTCAATTCTTTCCAATCTTCTCATGATATGCACCATTGCAATGTCTACTAGCATTCTTCCACGGACCCAACAGCTGATTGGTTGCAAGTGACGTATTGCCTGATTTTACGTCACTTACCAATCAGCTGTTGTTGGGTTTATGGTGTGATATCGAAGACATTGCAGTGATGCACATCATAAATAGATTGGAAAGAACTGACAGTAGACAAAATATTCCATAGATAATGGACATAAGGAATTTTAATTCTCCACCGACAAAATGATGTCCTGTAAGTCCACAATACCTGAAGAGTAACTGTCGTTGAAGATCAATACTATTGACCAACTCCAAATGATTTTGTTCGATCAATAAACTCAAATCATAATTTTCATCTTCTTCTTCTTCTTCCCCGCTTGTTCCTCCGTCATTTTCACGACTCTCTACTTCGCCATTCTCGATATTCTCTTCTTCAATATCTTCATTCATCTCTTCTTCGTTGTTTTCGTGAATTGTTTCTTCGCTCTGTCTTTCATTCCTCTGTTCCAAGAGGTATTCAATCTCTTTCTTTTTCTTTACGTTTGAATTGTCATTGTCCAGAGATAAATCGTGAGATTGCTCATCCATTGTGTCTCTCCTCTCAGATGCTCCTATAATCGTTTGGTTTAATATTTCCTATAAAAAAAATTGAGAGAGATTACGAGTGAGCTCTCTCTGATTCGAACATTTACATTTGAGAGACCCAGCAACATTGCAGGGGAGGGGAGGGAGGTAAACAGAAAATAAAACAGTAAGTAACATTCAATAAAATCAAAGAAATCCTTTTAAGAGATTTAGGCTAGCTTACAAAAGGGATTTATGACTGTATAACACTTACATTGCTGTATATCAGTATATATCAGTAGATTTAACGACTACAGTCTAGAACTCACAATTCCATTAGAAATTAGGCTAATTTGCAAATTATTTCTGTAAATCAATATATTTTGCTGTAAGATCACTGAAATTAATGAACTCCAGTCTATTAGAATTTACAGTTTCAATAGCACCATTGACTAAGCAAAAAAGATCTTAAAAGGGACATTAAAGTAGTAAAATGTAAACATTGCGCGAACCACGTGTCATTTAAGAGAACAATTAAAATCACGTATCCAAAACAAACTTGTAAAACAATTGAACAATCAAAATTAGCCATATTTGGTTTGATTTTTTATTTTGACATGTGACATTTGTTTTGATTTTGTATCCGCTGCATACAATTTTTTACAAATTTCGCAAGTACTGTTATGTCCCTTTAAAACTTACTATAAGAGATAAGATGGAAGAGTAAACACACTAGAAAGAACACATTGCAGTGCTCATCATCAGTTTGATCAATAGTATACATTCAAATAGCCACACTTTTGACCACAAGAGGTGGATTTTAGAAATTGACTTAAGACCACAAAAAGTTTAAAGAGAGTGTGATGACGTCAAATGTCGGTAAAATAGATAGGATGCACGGAAGTATCAGAATTGAAGTCGTTATTAAAACCTGTGAAAGTGACAAGGAAGCAGCAGTCGACAATATAAAACAAAGTCAGTAACTGAATTCAGACCAACTGTTGGATATCCCAAAAATTAATACTACAACTTAACTTAAACTAAAACTAAAAGCATATAAAGGTTTCATTACACTTCATAAAAAACGCGGGCGGGCAAAAGTTTCGACTTATTGGAAAATACTTGCTAGACATTTCAAACATCGTGAACTTCAAAGACAGTTTGAACGTCTATACAAAATTATTGCAAAATTGAACGTAAGGACTTCCGATGTTAAGGAAGCGTCTACTGTGAGACACCATAATGGTAATGTTTCTCGTTGTTTGCACATTTTTGCAGTTGACAGATTTGTCTTGTCCAAAAAGATGGGCGACAACAACAAAAAACGAATCAAACGTAACCCCCAACCCAAATAAAACTTATTTTTATAAATATCTCAAGAGCGTCAAGATTCTCTAAAAGCCAGCTTTTCCATAGATGAGTTAACATAGATTATTCGTTAGGTTTTCATAATTATTTTCAAAGATCTTTTGAGCTTTGGTGTCCTGGTAAAAGGCAAATCCAAATGATGAATTCTGGCTGTTCTTCGATAATTTATAATAACTTAAGTCGAAAATCAAACTTAAACAAGTTTCAACAAAAACAACAACCCGTCACAACGTCAACAACGTTATCATCATAGTATCAAGAATGTGTTTATCATAATTGGCAAACACAATAAAAATTCCTTTCAAAAATAATTTGTTCTAAATAAAATCACAGTTCATTAAAGAATTCTCCGTTTGATCAAACTTGGCATCATGTTTCAGAAAATAAGACATAATGAACCGGAAAACTATTAAGTACCAACGAAATTATCACGGGGGTCTTATTTAGGTCCGGCGAACGGCGAAGGTTAGAGGCACAAAAAAATTACAACTTGCCGGTCTAAAAATTCGGTTCGCCAGCCCCTAAGTACAAATTCACATGCTAATCAATGTACTAGGAGAGATTGGAAGCCAGCCTAAAATTTCGCCCGAGTTGATTTTTCATTTTCCAGCTTATCAAAAACAAAGCCCTGACTTATCGATCCGATAAAAATCATCCAAAAAAAGAACCAAAGAAAAAACTGGGTAAGCTTTCATGTTTATTCCGTTTTATCGATTTGACTTCTTCTTCTCAACTCAACTGAAGCTGAATGCATCATAACCCTTTGGAAAGTTCATATTTTCATAGTTTCCAACAGAATACAATCAAGGAAATAAATCGAATACCGGAAAATATTTTCATAAAATCAGAAGGAATGACCAAAAGGAAAAAAATTCTCACACCAAGACAAAAATTCTAAATTTCCAGGTTGCAATAAAAATCTTCCACATTTAAAAGCACGTGAAAGAAAATTTAAAAGTTTGTCCACATCTTAAAAATAAAACATTGAAGGAATTTTCAAGTTGAAGACAAAGGTTTTCAACCACGCACTTAAAATAAAATTTGCAGTTGACAATTTTTTTTTTACATTTCAAACGCACGTGGAGAGATACAAAAACAAATAGACAAACGACAAACAAACAAACAAATTACAGAAGGACACAAAAACACAGGAAGATGTTAATACAATTCCAGCATGATATTTCAAAGGAGACTGAAGTAGAACGAAATCAGGTTACAGTTGTCCATTAACCAGAAATTTCAATTAAACTAGAAACAAACAAACTAAGTATAAACAGAACTGCGTTAATTTTCAACAAATAATGCAAAAAAAACACACTAGCATATACATTGCGCCACAGCACAGCACATACAAAAACAGTATTTCAATTACACAAAAATACAACAGCATGGCAATCACATAATTACCACATAAAAAAGTAAATGAAGAAAATGACAGTACTCAAAAATACCATTCACAAGGTCATTAGCAAATGAGTGTAACTAAGGAGAAATTAATTAACCAATTATGACTTTAATTAATAGAAGAAAAATTGGAAAAAAACGTAAATTTCGGGGCCAGAACCCCAATAAATCACTTCCTTTTTTAACAGAGCCATTAATTTATGCTTGCGGTTCATCAGTTTTTATTTTTATTTTTTTAATAATCGCCTTCCCTCTAGGAGGAGAAAATAAGTTTCGATGGCCAAAATATTAAGAACAAGTTAAAAACAATTTAAGGGTTTACAGGCTCTAAGTTACTCAATTTCTTAGGAAATTGCACAAATTTATTCAAGAAATGGTAAAAATAAGTACATTTAATTTTAAGAACATTTCTAGGCTTAATTAAAACTCAAAAAGCTAGGAACATCCAAAGGCTAAGACTTTGATCATTCTTATAAATAAAAAAAACGTGTAGTGACTCGGCAAAAAGAAGCAAATGCATGGAAGAAAGATGATACTGGTGATAAGCTTTGATACACGTTTTTTATAAGAACAAACTATATAAGAACATAAGGCTTCGATGACCAAAATGTTAAGAACAAGTTAAGAACATTTTAAGGCTTCGCGGGCTCTAAAACAGCCAATTTCTTAGGAAATACTCACTAAATGGTGAAAATAAGAACAAGTTGAGAACATTTAAAGGCTTCGCGGGCCCTAAAACAGCCAATTTCTTAGGGAAATAGGTAAAAATGGTCACAAAATGGTGGAATTAAGAACATTTTTAGGCTTAAATAAAAAAGTTAAGAACATCCGAAGGCTTCAAAAATTTTGGATGTTCTTATAAAAAAAACGTGTAAGCTTTGATACACCTGTAGGAAGGAAGGAAATAGTTTATCATCCCTTTAATAAAAGAAAAGAACAGAATGATGATAAGTGAAAGATTGACGCATTGTTGCTTGAAACACGTGCATTGTACATATTTTTCATAAGAGCGTACAAAATTTTTGAAGCCTCCAGATGTCATCAATTTTTAAGGTTTCAAGCCTTTACATTTAAACTTTAAATTTAAACATTTGAGAGTGGTTTCCTAATAAACTGCATGTTTTTAGATTCGTTAACGCCTTAGAATGTTCATAAATTTTTGGCCTGAAAGCGTTCTACATGTTTTTTTTTATAAGCAAATGTTTTTGGGGAAACAAGCTCAGTTATGCTTAGAGATATTCTAGACTCAGGCTCGAAGTATGTTTATCATATGCTTATTTTTCCGAAAAATTCGAGTCTCCAATTTTTCCAAAATCTGTCGTTGCTATACATGAGGATAGGGAAATAAGTAATGAAAAAGAAAACGTGTATTCTATACCCCTGTGTCACTGACCCAGTGGACCCCCCGCTCCGGTGGAAAAATAGGCCAAATATCGTCTCCGGTGGAAAAAATACCCTACATTTTCAACCCCACTGGGAAATTGCCCTATGATTCTATCCCCATTGAAAATTGAATGTAAAAAATCGGACTCCAAAACCATCCCCACTGGAATTTTTGAGCTGGAAACAATAGATTTTCTATCCCCATTGGGATTTCGATAAAAATTTTCATCCCCACTGAGGGAAAAGGTTCCACCGGGGCACTGAGACAGGGGTGTTATTTCGAAGAACCTCAAAGAACCTTTGTTATGGAGGCTCAGAGTCGATGTGCTTATATTTAAAGAATAAGGCATAAAGATCATCTACAGTATAAAATAAGAAATGAAAATGATCTCGTACACCATAACCGCTTTACACGTTTTTTTTATTAGAAAATCCTAAAATTTTAAAGCCTTTAGATGTTCTTAACTTTTTGAGTTTCAAGCCTATAAATGTTCTCAACATGTTCTTATTTTCACCATTTTCAGAGTATTTTTGCCCATTTTCCTAAGAAATTGGGTTTTTAAGGTCGGCAGGCCTTAACTTGTACTTAAGATTTTTGCCATCGAAGCCTCATGTTCTTATATAGTTTCTTTTTATATTAAAAAAAAACGTGTATGTACGAACCATTTCGAGTGTACAACACTTACAAGGTTCGCACTCTCACAGGATTGTCTCAAAATTCAAAAGTTCGAGTACATCAGTCTTTATTCGAATATTTGAGCAAAAGTCAAACTTAAGAATAACTATATATAATATAAAAACAGCTAAATGTTATCTCATTTGTGATCGAAACTGTTAAAGGCCTGTTTCCATCGATCGCGCGAGCGTGCACGCTAGGCCAAAATTATTAAAATAGATTTGGCCGCACACTCCGCGCGATCAATGTTTGATTTCCATCAAAAACATACACAATCTGTATGTTTACATTTTTTTGTTTACTCAGCAGTTTTTCTCTTTCTTGATTGGTTGAAAAATTATCAATTGAGATGTGCGCTCCTGTACGCTCAAAAAAGTTGAAAATTTTCAGCGTAGAAAAGAGCACAAAAGCGTACAAGAGCGTACACTTTTTGTGTACAAGAAAATTTAATTCGTGACGTCAATAGGCTATTTTAGGAAATTTTGCCCTAGCGTGCACATTCGCGCGATCGATGGAAACAGGCCTTAAGTAAAAAGGGAAATTCCTACAATTTTCTCAAATCAAATCAAATTCAACTCCTCTGTGATAAACCCGACCCTGTTAAAAAAAGCAAAAGGATATATCAACTTACATTAACAATGCGAGTGGGAAATTTCTTAGAATAGACTAGAAGTAAGATGGTGTCATCAATAATATTTGTCATTTTTGACCTTCTCTGAAAAGGTATCACACTGAAAGAATAAAAATTTCCTTTGATATGAGACGAAAGCAAATAGGGTCAATAAGATTAAAAGTTTGAACAGATCTAGTTTTCAAATAATTAATATATCGTTATGACAAAATGCTCCATGCACCAAGGTAGTCAAATAACTCATCAGTACTAATTTGGCGAAAAGAACACGAGAAAAAACAGGCGGTCATCATCAGAGCTCTTATATATGACAAAGAGATACAGAGGTCTGGGATTTGGTGGAGTCAAACCCTCCCCTAAATTTTATTATTTTTGACGCAGTCAGCATTTTCACAAAGTCGTGAAAATAAAGCCCCTGAAAGTTATAAGCCCAAAACATTTGTTAAGTTAATTTTCAAAGTCAATTTTCGACTACTTTAAAAACTTCAAAGTCTAAAGCCAATTTTCTGGCCTTGAATTTGATGTTGAAACAAATAGTACAGCCCACCTATGTAACCTTACAGACTCATAACTTGGCTTTATTTTCGCAACTTTGCCGTGTAAGCAAAAATGTTGCTGGGAATTAATTTAACTAGTAAACTTTAAGTTTATTTGGATTGATAACTTTAAATATTACTAAACAAGTAGTAAAACATATTTATTATGCTCAAATAATTCAACTACAACTTCATATGAACTACAAAACACAAAACCTCCTACACTTTTAGTTCCATGACATGATTGTTGAAACTATAAGGTAAACTAAAAATCAAAATACGTGTTCAATCAAGCTTATGTCAATCCATAAAACAAACATAATATCACATATAGCAACATACATCACAATCTATGCAACCTCCCACAATATTTCAGAATGTTTCCAAGAAAAATGAATTCACTAACAGCCAGAATACAATAGATATATAACGAGAAAGAGGCTTGATACGATGAAAATTTACACTTCCTTTAAGCATAGTCCACGTATAAAAATGCCTGGTCTGGAAGCTTATTGTTTTAACTTTTGTTAGCTTTTTCCTTTGTTAATATCAAAAGATAAAAATCGATTAGCTCACTTTTTACGTTACCAAGTACTCCCCTTGGGATTGGTTTAAGATTTAATCAAATGATCAGATCAAAAACTAATTTCTCAACGCAAGTCCAAGTAAGAAACAATAAAAAGAAACAAAAGACTTCCAGACCGAGGAAGGAATATACGGACTATGATTTAAGTTAAGTTTGACTTCGTTCCAAATTTGAAGTTACGTTTCTTTATCCACTCGAAAGTATAATCATAAGTTGAATAAAACACTTCTGAAAAAATAAAACAATTAAGAAATCAGTCATTGCTAACACCAGACAAGATACAAAGACAACGTTAAAAAGCAGCATGATCTCAAAAAGATTGATAAATTCGTCATTGCACGTAAAAAAGATTTAAAAGTAGGGGAAAACGATAAAATTCATTTTTGACAATTCTAGTGTGACACAGAGATATGAAGATGACGTCATACATTCTAAAGATTTAATTGACAACTAATATTTTGTTTAACAAGATCATCATCATACCTCTCAACCTGTCTCAACGGGAATATCAAATTACAAACTTTATACTCCTACGTCTTCCTACATTTAAAATCAAGAGTCCGGGGGAGTGGGCCTTTGAAATCTTGGCATATGTTGAAAATGACCTTGAAATTTTCGGCAATAATAGATCTAGACATGTATGCATTATATATGCAATGCTATTGAAAGGTCTCTAGATTACTTGCTCAAAACCTGCCTTAAACGAGTTGAATTAGCTATCTAAATGCTATCTAGCTTTAACTAACAATTACTACCTAACTAAAGCAAAACAAGGTCAACAAAATGTTTTTTAAATAATGATATTTTGAAACATTACACTTTGTGCATCTGATGAATGCAAAAGCGGAAAAACTGGTGGTGAAGAACTTAAAAGGTTTTATTCTTTTATTCTACTTGTAGCGACTCTGATATAAATATGTGTACATAACTTTCTTACTTGTTTTTTTAACTGATGATGGTCTTTGGATGAAGACCGAAACGTTTTAAATAAAATAAAATATTATTACAAAATGAAGCTTCTAAGTTACATATTTATTATTAAGCTGATTGCCCAAACAAATTTATTTAACTTAAAAGGTATAATCAGATGGTTTGAAATATTTCGCATTTTGATTGCTTCTTTTGTCCTGAGCAAAACAACAAAATATTTTCGCCAAGCTAATGATAGAATTGTGACATAAGAACCGTGTAAGAAACCTTTTTTAGAAATTTCAAATTTGATATCTACTTTGGAAAATAATTAGACAATAATACTGAGAGATTTTACTTGGGATCAAAGAGGGTTTCTGCAGACCAAATATCTAAGACCATACCGGGTGACCCACGAAAAAGTTCGGACCTTTCTCGGCGTCTTGAGGCCGAACAAATGTCCCAAAGTGCTCGGAATTTCGGTATTTAAAAAGTAGATATCCTAACTTAAAATTTGAGTTATCACTTTTTAAATTTGACCAACTAGTTCTCTACTTATGACCTTTTAAACTCAAAATTCACTTTTCGGAAAGTGTAAAAAACACGTAAAAAAGAGGTATTAAATTAATGCAATCAATTAGAAAATCTCTTATAAATTGACTTATTTAACGAGTTTTATGACATTAATAATTATTAAAAACACCTTTTAAAGTAGTATTTGTTTAAACCAAGACTAGTTTTTATCAAAATTGGCACTTTCAAGGAATTTTCTCAAAAACTGTATATCAAAAACGTCTAAAAATACCTAATTTGATACCCCTTTTTTACCTGTTTTTTACACTTTCCGAAAAGTGAATTTTGAGTTTAAAAGCTCATAACTAGGGAACTTGTGCGTCAAATTTAAAAAGTAATGGCTCGGATTTTAAGTTAGGATATCTACTTTCTAAATAATAAAATTCCAAGCACTTTGGGACATTTGTTCGGCCTCAAGACGCCGAGAAACGTCCGAACTTTTTCGTGGGTCACCCGGTACAATTATCCATTTAACAAGAAGATACCTTAATTGTAAATATTATAACATTTTCAAGTTGAAAGTACTATTCAGACATTGCAAATCAACCGCATCAAAAATCCTTTCAAGGGCGGGCTTAAGAACGGCTGAAAATAAACATTTTGAATTTGATTTTGAAAGAAATCCAAAAAGACCAAAAAAAAGAGATTTTCTTAGATACTCTATCCTTAAAAATCATCTACCAATCTTGGTAAGACAAATCTGTGTATAATGTAAGCGAATAGGCAAATAAATTCATACCATTTAATCAACTGGTGAAGTTTTGTCATCAGTCTGGCCCTTTGATGTCTGCTCACCTTCTGCAAATGCTCTGGATTTATTACAATCTCTAAAATGAAAATCGAAAAAAGCACTTCAGGCAAATTTCGTTAGTTACTGCAGTTAGCCTAGTAACTAAGTTCGTATTAACAAGACAAGACAAGACACACGGCTTATGCAATATAGCGCTTTAAAGATTTCCTTATATTTACGGATCTTAAGTTTGTCTTGGAATACTCGTGTTATTCAGTCACAACTTACCATCAGATTTAAGTGACTAACAAGTAACAAATGACTGAATCATACTAGCTTAGATTTCTAGGCTAAGTGACTGTGATGTTGAATGCCACAGCTGGCGAGATTGTTGCTTCTTATACGCATAATGAAAGGACGGGCACATTCAACGTTTAGAGAGTCTCTATTTATATCTTTTCTTATATATTTACATAGATAAACAAAGCAATAGTGGGAGACATTCAAGACGAAAAAAATATAGTTTCATAGATAGCCTACGCTTTTACAGGGTTTCGAATGATGAAATTTGAGACCCTTTCCAGTAAAAACTTTCTCAAGGCTCGCTTTTCGTTTTTGCTTAAACAGATCCTCGTAGCATTATTAAATAGATTGACTCATGAATGAACATTTCCCTCTTTATTAAGTCTTGATAGTTTTGAAACATATACCTCTCAGAATTGAAACCCCTGGGTAAGTTTTGATACATACATTTCCCAGAATTGAAGCTCTATCAGTTAGAACAAAACCCTCCATTTTTGTTTTCGAACAGTTTTTACGGCTCCTTAGAAAGAAGATATTGACGTCATTTTACAATATGGCAAAGGGAAAAATCACTGGGTTGAAATAGGGTTGATAGTACTGTAAGTTGGTCTAATGTCAACATCCCTCATCTAATTTCAACCCCCTTCTTTAGGGATAGGAATAATAGGACAGTTGGATAATCCAATTTGCTGATGGAGACTTTGCTTAGCAATCAGAGGGGAAACATCTTTTGCCTATCAGTGATTGCGACCCTCCTATTATTCCTATCCCTAGAAGGATGTCGAAATTTTGAAATTAGTTGATGGATGTCGACATTAGACTAACTTACAGCAACTATTGGTAAGTTTAATAATATGATGAATAGATTTTACACTTACCAATGATAATGTTGCTCAACCGTCATGTATTTGTTTGAATCACCAAAAAAAACAGCATCATAACAAAAACATTCATGGCAACCAGCTGAAAAATTGTTTGGAATGCAACACATCAAAATACTGAGTTGATAATATCGTCGTGTCATTTTCACAAGAGGAAATGAAATTTCGTCTTATATTTTGTAATTTTACTCTTCATAGTTTGGACCCCCCCCCCCCGGTTTCTTAAGGGGGTGACACCTCCCGAAAAAATGCAGAAGAGGGGGGGTTCGGAAATTTTCATGAAAAAGGGGGATAGCAAGGAAGAGGGGGATAGTTTAGATTAGATTATTAGATTATTTTCAAGCACTGTTATCAAATTTAGTCTTCATGAAAGGAAGTTTTCTGTTAGAGTAGTCTGAGTCAAAAAGAAGAAAGAAGTTTATTATTTTGCTTTCTCTCTCTAAAGATATTTCACATATATTTGTTAGCTATTTTTGTCCAAAATCCTTGGGGGATAGGCTTGGTTGGAGGATGCCAAGAAGGGGGGATCATTTAAGAAGGGGGATCAGACCCCTTTCCGCACTATGCTCTTACAGATATCAAATTTAGCCCCAAAACTTAGATCGCTTTGTACATTTTATCACTCATACATTTTATAAATTGACCAGATGAATCAATCAGAAATTTTTGAAGAATGAAAAATCGTCATGTGGAAACGCAACGTAGACAGGAGACCCGTCTTGTATTTTTATAAACTGATGTGTAAAGGTTCAGGGCTGAAAGGGAGATTTCTGCCTCGAAGAATTTACAGTAGGAAATTCGAATTTAGCGTTGTCCTCACTTGCTAAAATTAAAACAATTTAAGAAAGTTGCGTTTTTTTGGAAGTATGACCAGTGAGAATAACTGAGTTTTCAACTGTTGTTTAGAGATGGGAAATTGAAACTCATAGCCCAAACCATACTATTCATTTCGTCATCAGTATATAAAAGAAGAAATCATAGCATGGATCTCCAGGTTATTGGAATCGAAGAGGGTATCTTGATGAAAAAATACTCAAAAACTTTAGATTTAGGTACTTATCTAAAAGATTCCTTGAGACAACCTCCATTTTTTAAATAACACCAGATACAGAATAGAAATAAAGGCAGATTTGAGAATGTAAGCTAAAAGATTACTGCAGTATATCATATATGAGTATATACAGTACGACATTGAAACGTCACTTGAGTTGAAAGCTAAACACACACCCAGAAAAACCTACAGACAAACCTGCAAAAAGTGTATAATTTATATCCATGATCTGAAGATGACCATCCCACAAGTTGTTGGCAATAAAGCGTTTCATAACCAATACTATTCAATTTGACTTTATTCTTTTTCTTCTTCAACTAGAAAAAAGAGCGTAAAAAATTAAGTATGCTGTATACAAAACTTTTGGGTGAATTGCAGAGAAATCATATACTTTTTCTAAAATTCACCCTTTTATTTTCATACAAGATGATATGGGAATATAGAAAAAAATTAGAAAGAGAGATAAAAAACAAAATCCTAAATCTTAACTCGGTTTCACAATTTTCCAAAGTCCTTGTAAATATCAACAGAAAAAGATGGACTGGATGAGATAACTTTGTAAAGGTAAGAATCATCAGCAAATAAAGCCAGTTTTGAGTCTGTCTCAAGTGGCATGTCATTTATGCCATTTATACCATAATGCTTTATTTTGAGCAATAATTTTCGATGTCCTACTTTATCAAAAGCCTTGCTGAAGTCCAGCAAGACAGAATCAATCTGTTCTTTGTTGTTGACTGCTTTTGCGATATTGTGGATAGTTTGAATGAGTTTGGTTGCAATACCATGCTGAGTATCAGAAAGTATGTTTTCTTGATCAAAATGTGACATGTGTGTGTGGATAATATGTTCCATAATTTTACAGGTTGTGGAAGTTAAACTAACAGGCCTATAGTTCTCTGGTTTTGAGCAATTTTTATTCCCACCTTTCTATAATGGGGTAATAATGGCTTGTTTCCAATCGTTTGGTATTTTCCCTTGACGTAATGATGTGGTAAATAATAATATAAAAAAGTCTGAGATCTCATCTGCACATTCTTTGAGGATCCTTGTTGAAATGCCGTCTGGACCGCTGGCTTTGTTTGGATCTAGACCCTTTAAAAATTTAAGAATGCCAATTTTTGGTGAAGGAGATTTGTCTGACTGATTGGTGGGCCTTGCGGATCGTCGATTTCAGACGAAATTCCGTCGTCTACAGAGAAAAAGCTTGTTTGTTTAAAGTTTCTGCAATGCCAGAATCCTCTATTTGGATGCGACCATTGTCAAGTACCGTAAGTTGGTCTAATACCGACATCCCTCGTCTAATTCCGACACCCTTCTTTAGAGAAAGAAATAATACGAAAGCTTGAATCACTGATTGGAAAAGGATTATGCCTCTCCGACCACTAAGCAAAGAAAAACAGTTTCAACTTTTCTATAAATTTCAGCTGATAAAAAGGGTGTCGGAATTAGAGGAGGGGTGTCGACATTAGACCAAGTTACAGTAATGGGCTAACTCCGGTGATATTTGTCTTTTTTTTTATTTAATGAAAGAGAAGATTAGTTTGCTGTTCTTTTTGTCATCTATTATATTGTCTCTGATGTAATTGTTGTATGTGTTGTTACATGTCTGTATGGCCGCTTTTTCTGCTTCTAAATATTTATTTCGATCTTTTTCGAGTTTTGTTCTTTTGCCTGGCAGTGTAGACCTAACTCTTCACACAAAAATTACGGGAAACGCATGTTTGGACTTTGTACCCTATGCTGCACTCAAGCACTTAAGCTAAAGTCCCGCAAAGGCGGGACAAAAATCAGTTTTTTGAAGTTTGCAAAAAAACGCCACATTGAAGATCTTTCAAATTCAGTATGTGAATAGAGCAGTAAAAAATACAACTTTTCTATTTTTCCTTTTTTTTGCAAAAGTTCTAGGAATGAAAATAAAGGGATAATGATAATTGAATACTATCCATTGATGACCCGCGGCACTATCGTAAAGCTAGAATCGCTTCGCGTACTCTTCGCTTGAGAAAATGATTGACAGATTGAAGTTTTTCACCCGCGCAGGAGTTTGCGGAGCATTCTCGGCTCAATCCTCGGGCCGCGCTAAAAATGGTAGACTGAGCTGTGATAGATCATTTCGATGGAAGTTGTTGGAATGTTTACAAGGCTCTTGACAGAAAATCGTTTGTTTTATTGTCAATGATGACAGTGTGGTTATTAATTTTGTTAGATCTGATAAATTGATGTTTGTAAGTGCACTTTATAGTTTTGATTACCATTGAAGAATCATATTCTGGTTTTCATGTTATTAGATGCTGTTTTAGAGCTTTAGGTCTACACTGCCTGGGAAAATGTGCGCTCCACTGTTGTGTATAAAATTGTTTGGGAGGTAAACGAACGCGTTTTTGCCTGCGAGGGGTTAGGGAAAGTGGGTTTACAGCTTCTAACTTTTGATAACGATCTTCTTTTGGCAAAAGATTTTCAGGGTGGTATAATATCATGAATAGATCACTGCTGTTATGGTGTCCATTCCAGCCAAGCCATATTTTTTCATTCTACAGAAATCCATGCTTGAAAAATCAAAACATTGATACGTGGTCGAGTTTACTAAACTTTGCCTAATTAAAACGCGCGAAAATATCATATGACGTATGACCATGGCTTCCGTTCACTCCGATCGAGATTCTGATCACGTGATGTTTTGACTTTTTCAAACCAATGAAATCATTTCATGAATTCCATGAGAAAATTAACATCTAGGTCAAAATTTCAAATTCAGAAATAACATAAGTTTTCATTTTCTCTTGAATATACATATGTTGAAGTGTGAGAATCCAGAAAATCTTTCTTTAAAGTCCATTTTTCACGCTTCTGTGCTGGTGTGAAGCCTTTAATACAAAAAAATACAAAATTGCTTGAAAAAACCAAGAACTTTGCCAGAAACTTTTTTCATCTAAATATGATTGTATCAGTACACAAATCTGTGATAGAGTACTGACAACCATTATAGAAAACATATTAATAATCAAAATCTGCTTTGCTTAACTCCTATTTGTTTTTTTTCTGGCTGTTATGCATGCCTACCCGACTGTCCGTTAGTCACACTGATAAGAAGAAAAGTTCCAATGAAAGCCAAGGGAAGCTGCATGTTTCTTTTGTTTTTGTCTTAAAAACAGAAGTACTATGACCATAAAATAAGTGCAAAATTTTAGCCCTAAAGGTTGAGTGGGTAGCTCACAAGAGGCTCATCAAGAAGTGTCCGTTAGTCACGAAAATAATCCTACCTGAGATGAAATTTTCATAAGATCACTTTTTCAAAATGGTTGGTTTCTAACACCTTATTGCAAACAAATTGAGGCTAAACTTACCAAAAATGAAGTATTTTTCCACTAAAAGTTGTTTTCTGTTAGTAAACATGGCAATTGTCCGTTAGTCACAAAATAGATTTAAAATTCAGAGTTCGGAGAATATAATAGACGGCACTCGCTTAAAAAACCATGTATTTTGTTCTTATTAAAGCTATTTTGACTATATTTACCCATTTCACCCATATATATATGTTAAATAGTCAATCCTTTCTTTGTGTGTGCATTTTACATTTTCGTGACTAACGGACTAGTTGTCATAATAGGGAGAATAATCCTTTTCCAAAGTAAATAAATAAAATACCCTTACCCAATTTGTCTGTCTTTGTCCTGGTTCAACAAAGAAACAATGCAGTGCAAAAAACACCCATAAAAACTCAACAGATCTTTATATTTCAAAATTTTCAAATTTTCGGGATCTATGAACTTGATAGGAATGGTACCACACAGAGAAAAATGAGAATTCTTCTATTCTTTTAGGCTTTTGTCATTCTATTGATATAACATTTCACCCCAAAAGCACCAAATATAGGAATGGTTGGATTGCCTCGTCAAAATCATTAAAAAACCGTTTTGTCCGTTAGTCACGTTTTTAAATGTCCGTTAGTCACAGCATTTTTTGCCCAATTTGTGTCATATTTTCTTACTTTGACAATTTTTTTTCAAAATTAATTTTGAAACATAAAATTCAACCTTTCCTCAAGTGAATTTAAGCAAAAAACCCAACCTGTAGCTTTAGGAACAGCACTTTACAGCTGTTTGTAAAAGTGTCCCATTTTAGATGTTAATTTTTGTGTCCGTTAGTCACGGGCCTATTAATTGCAATTTCTGACCAAGTGAAAGTCAAGAGAAAAAGTTTTATATGGTTCTTGAAACTTTGACCCCCACTGATAGTTACCACACCAAAAGAAGTTTTATTCCTGTTTTCAAGCTTGACTTCTAGCCTGCTAAACAGTGGAAATGTCCGTTAGTCACATATGGAATTCATGATTTGTTTATACCGTACTAAAGGCCTTTCTAGATTACCGCGCAAAAAAAAACGGGGGGTCAGCATGAACTTTAAAGCCTGCTGCGGGAAAGGGAAATGGTTTTGAAGAACCAAATATATGCAAAAAGGTTTTAATATCATCCAAATATTACAAAAACAAGTGACATTTACATGGTTGATCTTTATAAAGTTTGATCTGATGGTTTGTTGTAAAAAAAGTTGACCCCCGTGTTGGCTTTATAGCCTATCTTTTTGGATTTGCGAGAAGACAAATGTTATTGTAAAGAAAAGTAATTTGGAAGTGTAACCATACCCTTTCCAGGGAACTGGACCAACATTTTTAAAGTCAGAATTCATTGCCAGTTAAGTAAAAAACGGGTTTGTTTACCTCCAGAGCCCAAACGGGGGAGAGCATGAAAATAATGCGCGCGCATTAGTTTTACAAATTACATAGCTAGCTGTCAACTCTCCTGCAGTCTGAGAAATCCTTCTAATTGCAGGCCTAAAATTCCGAGATTTAAACGCGTAATTGCACGGCTATCAAATTGTAAGGTTTTTAAAAGTGTTTTTACCTATCAATTTCATGTTCCAAATAATCTAAATCGGTATTATAATCATTGCTTACATTGAGATACATCATTTACAAGTTATATATTAGAAAAGAAATGAAAACACTTTTCGTTTGTGCGAGTTCAAAATAGACGATTTTCCTCGAGTTTTCTGGAAAAAAATTCAGCCCAATCTCCCGCATTTTCAGGATTTTCTCCCGCATCTCCCGCATTTCCAAAAATTTTCTGATTTCCTGAAAAAAAATTCAGATTTTGTAAAAGCGACATGGCAAAATTTCCTGAATTTGAGAATTTGGACGAAAATTGACACTAAATGCTAAAGCTTGAATCGTGTTACAAATACTGTGAATCAAACATACATATATCATAGCGAATCCAGAAAATCAAGAATCAAAAGTATCAAGAACAGTCTTGCATGTGCTGTCGAATCGAATCCAGACAGCTTGTGGTACCATTATGAAGTATCGAAGAATGGCGGATGGCGTTATGGCTTAGGTAGCGGTTGGTGGTTAGGGGCGGTTGACAAAATAAAAAAGGGGAGGGGTACTTAGGGGGGGGGGGGGGGCGTACGGGGTTAACAATTTCCGAAATACCGTATAATTTTGCCAAAATCTCCGAAATTCCGTAAAAAAATACTTGCGATTCCGATACCAATTTTTTTTGGTATTTTTCCTCGTTTTGACTAATTTTTCATCAAATTTGATTTTTCATGTTGATTATGAATTCCGAAAAAGGGGATAAAAACTTTATAACACCGAAATTTCGAAGCAAAAATTCATGGATTTCCGATACCGAAACAATTTCAGAATTCCGAAAAACCGAAAAAATTTAGCCTGATTTCCGAAACTCCGAAGAAAAAGGGCCGATTTCCGCAATTCCGAAAAACCGTACGCCCCGCGTACTTAGGCTTGGGGACACGAGAAGTTTTTTTCGCGTTGGTGCAATGCAACATGTAGTCTAGCAAGGTAGACGACTAATTCAGACATAAACGACTCCAGTCTATGCAACATGCTTTTCAGGTGGTTTTTCGCTTGCCCTCAAAAGTCCCTCAAAGGGAAACAAAAACCTAGCAACCCCCCCCCTTGCACGAGAAACACTACTACACGTTCTTTTGTTTTGATTTTTTTACGTTTTTGAAATTCTTAGCCTAAAACCCCTAAAACTGTTCTTAACTTGTTCTTATTTTCACCATGATATTTTTGTCCATTTTCCTTATAGAAATCGGGTATATTCACGAAGCCTCAAAATGTTCTTGACGTGTTCTTAGGGTTTTGGCTATCGAAGCCTTATGCAACCTCGTTCCCTGAGTATTATCAGCTTTTTAATACTTACTGCTGATAGCGCCAGATTTCTCTGGCGTCCACAAGTAACATAAATAACCTGGCATACACGGGGGCGAGATTGAGCCTTTATATATAATTTGTTATATGTTCTTATATATATAGTTTGATATTATAAAAAAACGTGCTACAAAAGCCCGTTACAAACTCGAACCAAGTCCCTTTATTTAGTTCTGATATCGCTTACGATTGTATCCACCAGATTTCACGCCCGTGAATAAAATGAAAAAGTTGATGACGGCCTCTCCAAACTGATCTTCTCCAGCACAAAGGACGTACTGTATGAGGTATGCATAAAATTTGAGTCCTAAAAAAAACAGGGACCTCGAACAGTGCAAAACGGCAAGGCATTATAAAAAATATTCTCCTTATTATATTATACGTCTTAAAACAGATATTGATTTTTCAGCATCATTCTTTAATTTTGGTGAGAAAATCTCTTGTACCAGTTGTGCAACAGATGATTTTTTTGTTATTCTCGGCCAGCTGAATTAAACGAGGGTGAGCATTTCTGGCATTTGATCACACGGACCATGCACGTACACGTTAGTTCAACGGTCACGGTGTGTTTATACCACCATGTACACCTTAATTAATGGATTTAACTTTGGGGAATGGTAAATAATGGGATTTTTATTGGTTGGTTAATTAATTCACTCACTCAAACTTTTCACAACAGTATTAATCACTTTTTCCATCACTGAAATAATTAGTTTCAATAGTTCAAAAGTCCATGAGGTTTTTTTGGAACAAATTGAAATTCCAAGGCTAACAAAACTGGCCTCGACGAAGTTATAAATCCAGACGACAAAAACGAATTTCACCACTCAGCAAATTTCTTTTCCGGGAAGATATATATAGTGAACATCAAAGAGCCGATAATACCCTCTACGTATACCTATAACAATCGCGGTAAAGTCACTTTTTTGTGGTTTTGGCGCTTTTGATTGTTAAGTTAAGGGAACTTTTGGATTGTTTATAGGTAAGTACGGTAAAGGGCGAACAAGGTTATCGTGGTGATATAAAACCACTTGAGAAAGGACACCTTCGCTAACGTGTAAAGTATTTTTGACCCAAATGGCTGAAAAACCAATTTTTTTCTTGCAATACAATAAATACTTCTTTAAACCAAAAATGAGATTTTTAGCATTAAGGGACAAAAGATTTTTTTCTTCTTCATTTCATTTCTTCAACTATTTGAAATTATTATTTTCATGAATTAAAGTGCTCTGAATTATCTTTTCAACAGTACACAGTATGATATTGGTTAAAATAAAAGAGGGCAAGTAAAAAAGGAACTAAAGTCCATTCGCTTTGAAAGATTTGTAATCTCGTGCAGTGCAGCTTTCTCATTGCTTTTAGATCCTTCCCAGAGCAGCACAAGAAAACATTAAACGAACTAAGTAGAGACTTGGTTTATGAATTTGAGTAGTTATTTTCATTGAAATAAATTTCTTCTTGTACTATATTGTAAAAAATATTGTAAATAATATATCCATAGCTAGTTTGATAAACCCTATACCTTTCCAATCGCATTTCGAATACACCTTTTCGACCGTAGTCGCGCGGTCAGGCGTGTGCCCCTAATTAATTATCCCCCTAAACTCGATCCAACCTTTTTTTGACACCTTTTTTCTATCGTCTATAGGTACGAAAGAAAGACTGGGGGACGGTTTTAGGGTGGTAAAACGGAAAAAAGAATGCCCGCGTGGCAATTGACGGCTACAGTCGAAATAAGTTTATCAAGTTTCAATAATGTGTCGTACACTTTTAAAGATGATTAGAACATACAGTCTCTCCCAAAGATTAAGATTGAGATGATTCAATCAAGGACATTTGTACATAAGATTCGTGTTTTTATTACATGATTATTTTTTTTCAATATTCTGTATATAATCGCAATAAAGGGCGAACCAATCATAGAATCGACTATTGTTACCGGCTGTTAATTTTTCTGTTCATGCTTCAATTTCTATGCTTGCTTTCAATTTTCTCTAAACTTAAAGGGCTCTCCATCACATAAATAATTTACTCTATCCCGATTTTGAAGTCTCTGAATTTAAGGATTGACTTCAAAGTTATTACCTAACCCAGGAAAGTAATAATCCTTCGACTTTATTCAATTGATCCGCCTTCAGTAAGTTGGACCTACACTTGATGAATTATTTTCAAATAGTTTTTGCACTCAAGCTTCTTCTTTGCGTCAATAATCGACTTTGACTTGGGTGTTCCAGTGTAATTCTACTGTTTGATTGGCTTTTGAAATTATTATTCCATGTAGATGTTTCTTGTATGTCTTTCATATTATGTTGGCCATAAGAAGTATTTGAGAAAGTAAAATAACAATCACTTTTAGATGAAGAAGGGCGTTTCTTTTGGGCGATGGGTGGTGATGACAGGCGGTTATCTTGTGGTGAATAAGTAGGCGATATAACACGGCGATTTCTGGCTGAACTCACGTTGGATCTTATTGTTTGTTTATCAGAGTTTGGTGTTCTGATGCGTTCGTGTGTCCACGACTTTGTATCCAAACGATCAAGCCGTTTATTAATTTGTTGTAGATCTCGTTGTAGTTTCAAAGTGTCTGATCTATGATGTTTCAACCATATTTTCTGTACTTTTTCTAAATGTTTGATTTGAACGCCAGTTTTGAGTTCAAGGTTTCTATTTTGTTTTCGTAAAGTTGGTGTAAAAAACCAAGGTGAGAATTGATCATAATATTTCTGGTAACTCACGTTGAGTTTCTGGTCCGTCATTTTATCAAAGATGCTTATATCTTCTCTTATTCTTTTTACTGAAAATAAACATATCACGGTTAGGAAAATAAAAAATATCATAAAGAAGCTAACATGTTGTAATGAGTATGAAATCAAAAACCGCATCTAGATCACGCAAAGTCACATTTTCACATTTGAAGTTTCTTTCAATCTTCTTGAAATTCAAGTTCGTAACAAAGCTAAGAAACTTCTACAAATAGTGAATGACTCCCATACTAAAGCGGTATTTATGGTTACCTAAAGAACAAACAAATGACTCCACTACAACAACAAACCATATTATGACGTCATGGATGATGTTAAAGAAATGTGCGAATACTCAAAATCACAGTTACCCATTAAAAATCAAAAGAAAGTTATTTAAAAAGGGAAAAGGTAACTTGAAACACTAAAATGAGACCAAAAAGTAAACAATTTTCTTCGATTGTTTCCCCAAAAATATTTTGGTCCCCTTATTTCAAACGGCTCCCCGGGGTATTTGAGAAAGTGAGACAGAGGTGATCATACCCACGTTTCCGCCCTGTGTATCAATCAGAAAGAGGCGTTAACGAGGATCTTCTCAGACACTTTACACAATACACCTTTTCGACTCGTGATTTTAATATTTTAATACATTATATTTTTCTGCGTCATTGCAGTAATCATTTTTTCTATGGTTGAGCACTATTTTAAAAATTGAGTTTTACTAAAACAAAAACAATGGAAAAGAATAGGCGATATCGGCTTAACGTGAAAACTCAGACTTGACTTCCGAGAATTGCCCACAATGCTTTGCGCGGAAAAAAGTTCAAGGTGAAGTTTTCACGTTAAGCCGATATCGTCTATTCCTAGGTCAATCGAATGATGACAGAAAATCAATTTTTCAACGTCTTTCTCCTATGAAATAGGCTAATAACACATACAAACTGCTGTGCTCCGAATGTTTTGAAATACAGAACATGGCGTGTCTTTCATCCAACTTGTGACTGCTCAAGTGACTACTCTTTACTTTTTTAAAGTGCGTAGTTTATATTTAAAGGCCCTCTCAAATGGGAGCCGACCTATCTTCATTCCCTCTTTAGGTCCTTCAATGAACAAAGAGTGGTTTCTATTTTCAATGTTTTTACTATTCGCGTACGTGTTCCGCCTAAACTGTGAGTATGAATTAAGACAGATTTCAGTAGAAACCAGTCTCGAAGGATAAGCGTATTTGTAGGCTAACTTTCGTTTGCATGGTTCACACCGTCACGCCTAGTAAGGGGTAATTTTTTCATAGAATAAATGTCGTATTTTGGTATGAAAGTCGATGTATGTTCCGTTTTCAACTGAATATATTTAGACCGTTATTTGCATTTTACGTCATTGATGAATGAGTTCCGAAATAAGTTTACAGGGCATAAGCTATGCTGTTTTTCTTGAGCTTTTCTTACTATCTGACAATGGACGTTTAAACTTATTTATCGATGTTCACATAGTTTGCAAAATTACTTAAGAGCTTTATAAGATAGGAATCCATTCTGCAGGGTATGATGAAATATATCTTTACTCAAATGAAGGCAAACCCTAAACCGTAAACCCTTAAATCTTACTAGTTCCGAAATTTGGACACTTTTTAACAATGGGAGTGTAACTGTTACGTAATCTCTTATAGTGAAATCCTATATTGAAAATGAATTGAAAAAAATTTCAAAGCAATCCCACATTGTTTCTCGTGCTCAAAACTGTATAACTCATTATACCATTGGAAATCAGACAGAAATTTTTATTTCCAGGGTGAAAAAATGCAGCTTTACTCTGTACATTCTGACATTATTACTTTGAAAGCTGATGAACGAAAACAATATTGTTTATTCTTTCCCTTCGAATCATCTTACTTTGCAAACCTCTCAAGATATGTTTTTGAATACTCAACAGACATTGCATGATGTTTTGATCATAATAATCGTTTTCCCGTGCAAAACATAAGAGGTAAATAGAATTGCTAAACTTTGAGAGATGCGTTTTTACGTAAATCAATATCGTTGCCAAATACCATTGACATCAATGCCAATTTTTGGTAGCTTTTCTCGACTCTCTTTTATGCCGCTACAACCCAGACGGCACAGAACGTCAAAACAACGTCCAACGTCCATGTGACATTCACAACGTCCAAATAACGTTATTTGGACGTTAAAACAACGTTGTGTGGCAGCTGGGAAAATGATTACAACAATATGACTAGAATGAAAAATATAAAACTTGATTGAAGCCTGCACGTGAACATTTTAATCTTGATACAGTAGTAAATTTAAGAAGTTTGCGGCCACAGTAAAGATATCGATGGTAGAGGGCGACCCACGGCTCCCTTTTCTTTATCTGTCTACCAGAAGGTAGAGGAGAGCGCCACTTCTTTATCTAAATTTTTCCATTTACCCTTGACACTTCCTTGTTCAATTTACTGAACATCAAACAGAATAGGTATTCTACACCAAATTTTTTTAGGTTTTTGGCGCTGCCTTGCAAGGAATGAGACCAAGAAACCAACAACAGTTTAATACCCCAGCCAAATGTACCGTGAGTTTCACAGGTTACAAAATACCACACTGTGACGACAAACCGATTTCATTCAACGGGCATATTCGGCGAAAACAAAATTAACAATTGCACAAGGGCATCTGATAGCGTAGACTATGCTATAGTCTAAGACGAGTTTCATCTAAGAGGAACAAACGTGAAGACGGGAATTTTTTTTGGGGGTAGCTGTTGTCTTACAACACAGACTCTATCCGACGCGCAAAATATTACGTTTTATAATATACAAACTATGTTAAGTTATTATCATAATAATATATTATACGGACGATAGTATCGTCTACTGATGGCACTAATCCAGGAACCTGGATGAAGCCTACCAATCAAATGACAAATGGTAAACGTAGAAAAGATTCAATGAAAGAATGTAATCTCAGAACATAACATACAGATTTTTAGAACCTAAAGCGACCGAGGATGGCATTCGTAGCTTCACGCATAAAGAAGTTGGGCAAACATCTCATCTTTTTGCACGCATTTTTCAGTATTTTAGTTCCGCTTATGGCCTCCCGGTAGTATTCTTATGTTGAATGTCTTTCTATTGTTTTATCGTCATACATCCCCGGGGGGGGGGGGGGGGTACTTAGGCAAAATGGGTGCCGGGTATGTGCGAGCCATAAGGGTACCTTTTCTCATTCCTCAAAAGTCTCTCAAAGGGGTACAAATTCAAAAGTTAGTCTCTGAAAGGGTCCCAAAATCACAAAAATCTAAAATTTCTCTCTCAAAGGGTCACGATTTCCAAGAATTTTGATCAAAATTTGGTGAAAATCAAACCAAAATTTGGAAAAAATGGACCAAAATTTAGGAAAAAGTCTCTCAAAGGGTCCCAAAATCACCAAAATTTTGTCTCTAAAAGGGTCGATTTTCGATTTTCGGCTCGGACATACCCGTCACCTCGCAAACCTAGTACCCCCCCCCCCGGGGCTAACATCAGAAAAATCACTCAACATGAAATATTCGAATAGTTATGTAACATGAGAGCAGTATCTTTAGATACACGCTTTTTATAGAAAACCAGTAAGTAACTTATGGCTCTGTGGCTGGGCTGTTCTGAATTTTATGAGTTTTTCAGACTTAAATGTTCTTGCTATATTAATTGAAATGGGAATCTGTACTTCTCAGTAATTTCTGAAATCTGTGGCTCAGATTGTTCTTAATTTCGAAAGCACCAAACGAGGATCTTTTTTTAAACATCTGTTTCCCAGGCATAGCCTTCCTGGAAAATTTGATCTGTTGGCCAAAAGTTTCAAAAATCTTGTTCCTAGAAATGAAGATCTGTTTCTCCTCAAAACCTAAATTTTTAATCTCAAAGTATTTTCACTAGAAAATTTGGTCTGTTTCTACAATTTTCGAAATAAAATTTTGATCTGTTCTCCCAAGCTTACAAGGAATAGGAAGGATTTCTGTTTCCCTCACCTGGAAATTTTCATCTGTTTCCCTCGCTTTTTGTAATTGATATCTGTTTTCACCCAGAAAGTTCAATCTGTTTCCAATGCAATATCATCTTTTTGGAAACAGATATCTGTTTCCCAATTTATTATGTCATCTCCTAGAAATATTGATATGTTTCTCTCTGATGACGTCATCAGCTGGAGCGGGGAAACAGATAGTTTTAACCCTATTCGGACTAGGGGGGGGGGGCTCTTTCTGTTCGGAGGTCAAACTATTGGTAATAGCTCCTGAAATAATAGAGCTTTTGCCGTGAAATTTTCTGTAAATTCCTAACTTTTATTTAGCTTCAACATAAAAAAAATTTGACACCTAAAAATTTTCATACCTTGAGCATGATGACATTTCTGACAGTAAGGTGTCAAAAAAATTGACACTTTTCCAATACAAACTGATTTTTAATGTCAAATATATGGTTTAAACCGTAATTTATTGAATATTTAGGATAAAATAATCATTTTAAACTCAGGCAATTTTTTTCTAAAGCTTTATTTAGAATACAATAGCTATTTATAAGAACAAAGAAAATTTTCGGTTTTTGCTCACTTTGGGCATGATGAGTGACGTCATCAAAAAAACTTTTTTGTCAAAAGTTACCTTATGTGTCAAGGATCTTGTGTGCCAAATTTCATCCAAAAAGACCCACTAGATCAAAAGTTAAGGGTTGGTACAAGAAAAGTCCCCCCCCTAGTTCTGAACCGCCCCTAGTAGCCTTATTTGAATAGGGTTAAGGAAAAGGTCTTTCCTAGAAAATCGGATCTGTTTCCTCATTTTTCAAAAACAGCTCTCTCCTGGAAAAGGGAAACAGATATTTCGGGGAAATGGATTCGTTGGCTGCTTCTGTAATTTGCTCGTAGGTTTTGGCCAAATTCCAGCCTTGTATTTTTACAAAATTGCTCTTATAAAAAAGCGTTTAAAGCAAGGCACAGATGTCACTCTAAGTAGACGCCAAAACAAAATGGGCTTTACTTTTGAAACTATAACTGTAAATCACTCCCTTGGCACATTGGTTAGCATTTGAAGACTGAATTTTGTCTCAAATGAGAAGTACTGACCAGGTGCGTCCCCTTGCATTTTCTCCAACTTTAATTGGACTAATTCTTCTTGTAATAATCATTTCTAATTTTATTCTAAATGGTTCCGCTCGGGTTTGAACCGAGGACCTTATGCGTGTGAAGCATACGTGATAACCACTACACTACGAAACCGAAAAGTTCTCGTCTCAAAGTGAAATATGTGCATGTTCTAATCAGATTTATTTGACGTCAAAAAATCTTATAATGGTTCCGCTCGGGTTTGAACCGAGGACCTTCTGCGTGTAAAGCAGACGTGATGACCACTACACTACGAAACCTGAACATAATAAGACGCCGTATATTTGGAACATCACCAGCGTACATCGTTTCGTCAATGGTTCATCGACGCATCCAATGAAGCAAAGGTAAAGTTGTTCTTCCACATGACCCCGACGTGAGTTGAACACGCAACCTTCTGATCTGGAGTCAGACGCGCTACCATTGCGCCACGGAGCCTGACCAGGTGCGTCCCCTTGCATTTTCTGCAACTTTAATTGGACTAATTCTTCTTGTAATAATCATTTCTAATTTTATTCTAAATGGTTCCGCTCGGGTTTGAACCGAGGACCTTATGCGTGTGAAGCATACGTGATAACCACTACACTACGAAACCGAAAAGTTCTCGTCTCAAAGTGAAATATGTGCATGTTCTAATCAGATTTATTTGACGTCAAAAAATCTTATAATGGTTCCGCTC